>NW_005054577.1:147127-198068 GCF_000277835.1 Geospiza fortis
CTTCAGTTTTGTCTTCACCACAACTCTCTTGAGTGCCATTGTCCCAAAAAATCTGTAGCAGTCAACATGTTTTACTCACCTTGGTTCCTATGATCTTATTCCACCAGAAATAAATACAAATAAGTAGCAAATTAATTTTATAATTATACAATTATATTTTCTTCGATAAAGTACATCTTCCTCTCTTTTTGTAGAATTCTTTTCTATCACTTGCTCTGTTTAGGAGTTGGATTTTTGCATGTATTCCTTTGCTGCCCTTCATAGGTTCCTAGGATAAGCAGGTTGACTTACAGAGGTCTCTAGTTCAATATCAGGTCTAAGATCAGGCCAGGTTGCTCAGGGCCACATCCAGTCTGGTGTTTAAAACCTCCAGGGAGGCAGATTTACAACCTCACTGGGCAGCCTGTGCCACTCACTTTTGTTGCTAATTAGTATAGTCCTCTGCTATATACTGTAAATTATTATAACAAAGATTTTTTTTTCTCTCCCTAAGGTTAGTCTCAGTGAGGAAAATGCAGAGAATTAGTTTTGATCTCCTTTGCTAAAATTTAGGACTTTTATATTTCAGAAAAATTTCAAGACAGTGCCTGGCTGGGTTGGCAGGGCAGGCTGGTGCCCACCTCTAGGTCTTCTCAATTCTAAGGGTTGAAGTTTTCTAGAAGAACTTTACTTTGAATAGTCCCATTGAAAATCAGAAAGCATGACAGCTCCTATTTGTTTATCTAATTTTTCCATTAATTTTACTGCCTTGGAAGTTATGTTTCTTTATGAAGAGAATAAATAGATCTGCCTTGAGCCAAGGTTGCCCTTTCCCTAGGAAATGGGTTGGGGAACACAAATGTCCATCCATCCCCTAGTGAGGGTGGTGGAGAGGAAATGTCATGGCAAAACCACCCAGAAACTGCAGTTTACACAGACCCCAAGAGGCTGCAGAGAGACAGAGAGAAGCAATAACCAAGCCTCAGTGGTGATGGAAAACAACTTCTGGGGATCAAAGACTACTTGGCAGTTTGCTTCAACTCAGAAACCCACTTGGTTGAAGCCAAGCTTAAAGGACAGGCAAAGGGAGAGGTGCTCATACCCATTGGGCCTGATCTAGTTGCCTAAAGTATTCTTAGTTGTAAATTCCCTATTAAAAGTAATTAAATGTTTGGGGTTTTTTGCTTTGTATTTTTGTTGGAGTTTTTTTTTGGGGGGGGGGTGGGTTGGTGGGTTTTTTTTGGGCTTTGTTTTTTTTTTTTAGCTCAGTAGCCTATTGTCTTCTTTGGAGAGGTGTCTATAGGGAAGACATATAGAAAAGCACATCTCAGTACTTTGGCTGACTCTGGGTCATGTCACAGAAAATTTAGCAGAGAGCTTTTTTTTTTCTTTTTTTTTGCTAAAATTGGCTTGTTTAATTTGACTTGCTGACTCATTTTTCCAGCTGGTCTGTCATCCTACTCAATTCCAGATGAGGCAATAGGAAAAAGAATACTCTTTTGAATATCCCACCCTCTTGCCAAACCAAGTAACAATTAAAATCTCCAATTTTCATTGCAGTTCTTTATCTCTGTTAATTATCCAAGGAACAGTTAATCAGATATATTGTCTCCTGCTTGTTGTCAATAATTTAAATTCTAAATTCTTTATAGATTTGTTGCAGATTTAACACACTGCTGTTTTTCCCTAAATTACACAGCATTTCGCAACTTGAATCCAATTCAGTGTTTCATTTTTACATTTGAGATCAAATGCTAGACAGTCCAGTCTAATTGACTCATATGTTTTCTGCACACACAAGAGAACCTGCATGACTTGGTAGCTTTTAATCCAAAAGAAACATCAGGTCTCTCAAGTATCTAATTAGTGACTATCAGTGGGGTTTTTCCATAGTTTTTCAGAAGAATCTATTCTGAATCAAGTGTTTAGTGGACAATGAACTGGGAGCAATGTGAATTCAAAAAGAACAGGAATATAGGAGGCAGGGACCTTGTGAGCTGAGAGATGCCAATATAAAATAACATGGTGATAATCAGATAAGAAAAAAATAGATGTTAATTAAGTAGAAGAAGCAAGATCTATTAGAAGAATTATAGCTGTCATTTTAAAAAAGATGTCAAGAATAAAAGGGGGATGGCAACTGTGGTACGGTATTCATAAATGAGATGTAAACATGCCAGGTAAAGTCCTTTTTCCACTGTCAATGCTGATATTTGCAGGGTAATAGATGGTATTTTTCATCTGTCTTTGTCTATATGAACTATAAGGAAAAAAATTACCATCATGCAGGCATAGACACTGCTATACCTGTCTGTGTAACCAGAAATGTAACTGGCATGACTAATTAGTGGGGAATGACCCTCTATGGAGTAGTCTTAAACTATAAAACAAGCACTTAAATCAGTTACTTTAATTCTCCTTTTAACTGCAGAAACAAAGGCGTTGTATGGATAAAGCAAATCAAAACATATTGTTAATTAAAAATGGCATCCAGCACAAAGCTTTATTTGCCCTTCTTGCATACAGGGGTCAACACTAATAAAGTTTCACCATTTGCTACCTGCTGATGGATGATGTGAAGCCATTCCTACAGCTCTTGGTTAATACTTGAGCTCGGATTATATCACACCAATTTTTTTTGCCTATTTTGGAAGTGAAGATTTGGGTACTAATTGCACATGCTAAATAATGTGATTAAATTTTTTATAAAGAGTCATTAACAAACTTAGCAATGATCAGTTGCTTATAAGGAGTCTCTGCAAATTTAGAGTGTATTATTAAACAAAAACATTACCTTATTACTTGCTCACAGCCTTTATGCAAATTAATTGTAGGATATTTTAATTTGAAGCATCCAATCCATAGAAAGGAATTTTCATTCTGATTTCATTTTGTGGTCTATGATTTGTACATTGAAGTGGTAAAGTTAAAGATTCATAAGAGATGTTTCTTTATGAATTCATAAAGAAAGAGATGAAAGAGATGCCTAAAAAGGAAAAGGTGTCTGACCTTTGAACAGAGGGACATGAATATAGTGAACAGTTCATTAAAACTGTTGGGAAAACAATTTTCCCAGCTTTTAACAGAAAAACTCAAATTTAGAGCAAAATATTCAGCTAGAAGCTAAAAAATAGTATTTCTAATTTTTCTGTCTGTCTGGTAAATTTTTTTAATATTTTTTAAGCAATACTAGGTTTTGGTTTTAAATTTTTCTCATTCAAATCAGAAAATGTGCATGGAAAATCATTTCCGCTGATAAGTCATGTTTCAGTCCAAAATTTGAAGACATTTTGGCAATTTTTTCTGAAACTATAACTCCTTACAGTTGCTGAGATAGATTAGAGTAGCATTGTGTTAAAATAATGGAATTATGCTGAAAAACCCCACAACTTAAATGAATATCAAGAGCTTAAGGGGAAAAATCAGAAGCTTAACCATTGCATGGAAGTTGAAGTCTGTTGAACTAATTTAGTGGGTTTATATAAAGAAGACTGAGTCTGAGCAAAATGATAGATTGTTTTGTGTAGTATCTGAAAATTTCATATTTTAAATCCTAAAAAGTCCTGTTTTGCATTGCTTTGAATTCTACTGCCACACATATATTCTTTTTAAGCCATTGGTAAGCATCTAATATTGACATGTTTTTTCAACTAATTTAACAAAACCTGAACAATTATAATTAGCACCCTAGAATAAAGAACCTAAAAAATAAAACACTTCATGAACAATCACCAATGTAAGACTTTTAAAGTATGAAGGCTGTGTAAAAGAGCATTCTTCTTGATTCTACATCATGGAAGAAATAATAGGAGTACACAAAATGCCATAATGTTTTATGTTTTACATCTCTCGTATCTATTGTGGTACAAAAACTGGAGAATTCATAGTGTTCTTTTTCTATTCAAATTTATGAAAAATCCAGGTATCATTGACTTGAGGTCACAACTAATAAATGATAAATAGTTGTTATATGCATTGGTTTTTCACTTGCACAGGTACGTGTGTTCACATTTTCTGTTGGCCAACATAATTATGACAAAGGACCCATACAGTGGATGGCCTGTGAAAATAAAGGTACTGTGTCTGTCTTTTAAACTGATCTTCACTAGAGCTTTGGATAGGTGATACCTTTGTTCTCGAAAAATGGCAGATTTTTCAGCTTGGTTTTTAAGTTTATTATATTTGTTACCAAAATTTTCAAAAGTTAATTTATTACATAATATATACATGAAAAAATCACATGTAAACGAGAAGCTGGTATATTTATTTCTTTATTACTTTATTTAAAACTTCATATTGTATAAAAACAACCACAGTAGTTTTTATAATAATAAGCCATTATGGTTCAGTTTTGAGAATATTTGTTGTAATAGCCATCTATGTAAAGTTGGAACTGATGACAGATAAGAAATTAGTCAAAGCTGGTTTAAATTAAGTGGTCTGAACAAAGGGAGTTTTGTTTGGTTAGTTGGCTGGTTACATTTCTTTCTGTTTTTCTCCAAAACTTACAAGGCATAAGATACTTAGAATTTTTTTCCCTTTTTCAATGAAAATATCAAAAAATTATTCTTGCTGTAATTTCTTAGTTTTTGAGAGCTTCTTGTATTTTCTATTTTCATTCTGTTTTCTTTATGTAGGACAAAAAGAAAAGTAAAAAGTAAAAAAGGTGAAAGTAAGGAAATAAAATGTTTACTACATGAAATTTTTACATGAAAAACATACTCAGAAGCATTTTAGGAGTGTGAGAAATATGAGTCTCAAATATCTTATAGTATAACTGTACAAGTAGGCATAAGATATAGAGATATAGCAGAAAATAGAAAAGAAATAATAGAGAAAAGTAGAAAATATATAATTTATCAAACATTTGCTTATGTTTTAAATAGAGCAATTTGCAGGGCTGACTGAAAATGTAAAACTATTTTACAAATCGGTGAGAAGCAAGAGGTGAGAGGTGAGCTGGATTACAAAGGGTCTCGAAAATCAGGACTGCCAGGGAAGGAGATAAAGATATGCTCAGGCAGAAGGGTAACATAGAGCAAAGATAAGAGAAAAGTATAGATACAGAAAAAAAAAAAAGAAAAAACACCCAAAAAATCCAAACTAGAAGAATCCATAGCCTGGTGAATCGCATACATATGTGCCATAACCTCATGAAACCCTCAGCATGCTGACAAGTCATGCAGAAAATACTACAACTCCATGAAGAGCAGATTTTATTGTCAGATAATAACAGAAAATTGACATTTGTGTTTTGAACAGAGTTTTTTTTAACTAACGTCTTTGTATCTCAAAATACTGTGCGCATGTGACCTCTGTTGTTTTTTAACAAATGAGGATTAGCTGGTTTAAAGCATAACCACCTATGTCATCTCATTATTGAAGCAAAATTATCGTAATCTTCTATTCAAAATTCCTGTGATTATTTGTTTGCACATCCAAGGAAGCAGTTTTATTTCATTTTTCCTAAATTAAAAGATTTTGCATACAGCAAAGAAAATGACTAATATCAATACTTTTACCTCTCTAATTCTCTGCCTCTTCCTTCCAATCAGACTTAAAAATTTCTTGGACTGAAGATGGATCTCAGTGCCCGGCTTTAGTCTTATTTTAAATATTTTTGGTTCAAACAAATGAGCATTAAAATCAGTGCTAAATAAAGACATTTCTGATGTACATTCTCTGTGTAGGAGAAATATCCATTAGCTTTTTTTCATTCCACAGAGTGCCTTATATTTTTATACTATAAATTCACTCTTGTGGCAGACCGTAGCTATTTTTACATTCCTATATGCATTCAGTCTATAATTATGTTGCTGTCACAGCATATTAAAATAAACATTAAATATACTTGCACATCATAGTAACTGGGATTTCATGAGTACAAACTCAGTATATGATACAACCCTAAACAAAACAGCCAAAAGAAAGAAATTAGAACTGTCATTACTTAAGAGTCACTACCTTGGTCTGAATTACATGGTGATCTATCATATGGCCATGCATTGTGGTGGCATCTACTAAAATGTATTTCATTCATAAACAATAATTCTAATAGACTTTAGACTAGAAATTATAAGCTAAATGAAATTCCTCAAGATTAAGAGGCCAGGAATCTGTTATACTAAAATGACAATATTTCTGTTCTAAATTTTAGGTTATTATTATGAAATCCCATCTATTGGAGCCATAAGGATAAACACCCAGGTAAGTGAGTTGGCCAAACCCAGATGCAGTTTTAACACACAGAAAGTGGAGTAATATATGTTCTTGGATAGGTTTGCTCTTCGCTTCTGCTAAAATCAATTAAATTTTAAGATACACTACATTAAGAAAATATTAAAAAAAAAATAAGACTTTCTTCTACATTTAAGGGATTATTCTCTTAAAATGTTCTACTTTTTATTTTAAGTGGTTTCAGAGAACCAGTTTGAAATGTTATCTTGTCACCCTGGCCCAGAGCAGTTTGTGTGCTGGTCACAGCACTGGTCACATTCACCTCCTCCAAAGCAGGCTGACCATGGGCACACCATGGAGTGTCTGAAGTGCTGTGTGTCCTTCAGGCCTCTGCACAAGGACTGTGCTTCTGGCTCAGCTTTCCTCCAGGCTTTACATGGTCCCTCAAACTTTGATGCTGAGACATGACAGCAATTTCATGATAACGTTCTATAAAACCATTATTTTTTATGATGTGCTTAGGCATTCATAGATCACATTCTGCCATGCTTTCTGCATGATCCAAAGGGTTTTTATCACTGCTGTGGATGTATGTGAGGGGATAGCCCTGCTAGAGCATCTGAACTCATGTGGCTGCTACACTACGATCCTGCTTTATAGGAGAGGTGTCTGGATGGATCCAACCCTTTCAGAAGAGACTGCACTTCTTTCCTTCAAAAAGGATGTAGGAACATGTTAGCAGACTTGCATGTAGATAAATAAAGGCTGAGGACTCTGGGGTTTTATGATGAGTTCCAAAGTGAAGATGGACAGTGTAGAACAACAATTATTCTTTTCAGTTGTCTGAAAGTCCAGATACTCACATGTCCAGAACAGCAGAGAAATATCATAGCAGTTCTTTGTCCTTCCAAGGCCAGGCATGACATTTTTTGGCAGAAAATAAGAATCCTTTTTTGGCTTGAATAAGAACCCTTTGATTCTGTTAAACTCTTCCAGACAGTGTCTGGCAAGACATATCTCTAATAAGATCAGACAAGTAAAAAAAGTTGATGACTGAAAAAAGTTTGATGGCATCCACTCCCAAATAAGTGAGAAACCTGACATCTCATAAGAACACCAGCTTTAGCCATACTCACAAACTGAAGAAAGACAGGAAAAAGAGGTTTTATAATTCTGATTTTTGTTATTCCAATAGAAGTTACACAAATTGTTGCTGTAGGAGCTTAACATACCCAGATGTTACACCACTCACCCTCCATTGTCCACTCCTTCTTCTGGGTTGACGGTTCTGTAATCTACTTGCAATTTCTTTATGTCACTAGCAATTAAATAAAAATAGTTGTAATTTTCAGTTTGTGGAAAAAGAGTGGTGGTTAAGAGTGTGTAAGGTCTGTGTGCCTGGGCATGAAATACAGGAATTACCTTTTCAGTAAACACTGCAAACTGAAGACTGAGTTATTTTGTGGTACAATTTTTAAGAAGTAAATAAATGCTCCTCCTGTAGTAATGGTGACTTTTGATTTCCTTTTTTCCCTGATATTTTAATTTTTATTATTTAATTATTGTTTATTTTAATATTGCTTGTGCTCTTTGATCTCATAATTGCATTCTGATGAGTTCATTACACTTTTTAACAGGAATATCTGGATGTTTTGGGAAGACCAATGGTTTTAGCTGGAGAGCAAGCCAAACAAGTCCAATGGACAAATGTCTATCTGGATGCTCTGGTATGATCTGTATTTATCTCTACTAAAGTAAGAATTTTAGAAAATCAGTAACTATGTGAGTCTGCTTTCCCAAGAATTCAATTTCTTACAGTTCCAAGCATGATATTCTTGTGTTTCTAACATCTATACACATCAATACAGCAGCCTCTAGGAAGAGATCTATTTGTAATGTGCTAGTCTTACGTGCACCTAGTATCCTTCTATGTGACCTGAAATTTAGCAGAGAAAACCAGTTTATTCTCTGCAGACTTTGAAGTACAGGCCACTGCTGTTCTCAGCTTAAGGAAAAAAAAAAAAAAGAAGCAAATAGCTTTCCATTGTTGTACCTAAGGCAGTAAAGGTCATTTGTTACATTTCTGGTGAGGAATTAGAATTCTTAGTTTTTCCTCTTTTTTTTTTTTTCCCTTCCAAAGAACATTCCAGGCAGAATTAAATCTATCAGTATTACTAAGTATTTGCACAAATTTTGAACTTGGGTTATTGTAATTGTTTGCTTGCTCAAGGTAATGTTTTTTTTACCCTTTCATTGGACAGCGTAAATAATGGGGGTACAAACAAAAAGAGACATGAAAAGCTTTCTTACTGCTGAGTTTATCACTTTGGTCTTGTAAACCAAACATACTCAGGAAACTACAGGAGGAAAAGTATTGTTAGAGGAAATCTAATCTCTTGCTCTGAATAACCTGCTTCTGAGGAACAGAGCAAAAATTACGGCAAAATGGTGATTTGGACTCACGTATTTATCCAAGCTCACGTAGCCGTCTAAGGTCATGTCAAAATGCACATCTTCACATCAGTCAGCATTCCTGTAATTTTTTTTTTTTATCAACATATAATTTTAACTGTCAATATAACTAAGCGTGACCCAGAGGAACTGGTTTTTCAATGAAATTTCAATGTCCTGAAGTTCCTTAACCATGTTTTGTTTGTTATTTTTGAGGTACTTACTGGAAACATAAAGGATGTGATGACAGAAGTCCTTATGCTCTGTACATATCCTGTTGTAAAGCCAAAGACAAATTTGTAGCTAGGAATAGAGATCTGTTTAGTCAAGTAAAATAAGTGACACCTGCAGGCATCTCTTGTGTTATTTTATATACTCAGTGGGTTCATTCAGTCTTTCCTTCAAGGTTTTCTGCCTTCATGTGTTACATATGTGTGTTTGTGAGGATGTAATTATATATACATATATTTGCGTATGTACATACACACACACACACATAGATATAATTATATGTAAATAAAGTAGGAAAACAAGGTTAAGTACTGAGGTAAAGCCTCAAATTTGTGGACTTTCTCATCACAGTTGAGACCATAAAGGCATAGGTGTATCTAACCCCCTCTGAAGCCTTTTCCTGATCCTTGATTGTACAAGGGAGTGTGTCTAAGTTGTCACAGTGGTTTGTTATCCTAAATTCCCTAAAAGAACGCCCTCATGTAAGGCTTACAGTTGTCCTGCTTGTAGCTTAAAGGACTCATTCCTATCATTTGGTTTTTACTGTCCAGTGGCTGTTTTTTGGCTAAGACTAAAATAATTCAAAGTATATTACATGAGGTCACATTAGTGCATAAATTCAGGTTATAAAATTCTGAAGAGGAACTTTCATTTCAGTCTGGCTTTCAAGACTGTCTTAAATAATTTGATGTATTTGTAGCAATTCCCACCTCTTTTCTAGCCTTGTCCCTTCACACTCTATTTATGTGTTGCTCTGGCTTCATTTTCAAGATAATCCAAGAATTTTCAGATACTTTTAGGTTTACCAGTTAGGCAAAATTTATTCATAATTGTTATCCTTTCTAACTTTTCCTTTTTTTTTATTTTTAATAGTGGGGAGATTGTGTTATCCCCCATACTACATCCCCCTCCTGTTTCATTATGTATCTTTTCAATGTTTCTTCTAAATAATGTCTTCTCTACTGATTCATCCCTATTTCTCTTACTTTCCTACAAAATCCACTTCACTTGGCTTGTAACTTTACTAACTCTGACCTAATCACCTTTCATTTGCTACACAAATGTGAGTTCATGAAGGATTGTTTAAAATTCAAAAAGGTGCTACTAGGCTGGGAAAAGAGAGAACAGATTACACCAGAGTGCATTCATATGGTGTTCTAGCTTTTTTTTTTTTTCCCAAATGAAACAAAGGGAGAAAAGGGATATGACTCCTCAATAAACTAGATAGAAGGAGAGTAAGCATAAATGAAGGGGAAAAGTTTGAAATTAAACCCTAACAATCACATAAAAAAGGTAGAAATCTCCCTATGGACTGTTTGGAATAGAAAACAAAACTTTCCTGGCTATCTGAACATATGGTGCTCTGGATCCTATTTTCAGTATGATTTGTGAAGGTTACTAAAGGAAAACCAGATTTCTTGTATCTTCCCAAATAAATACAAATTCCTTGCCTCAGTTGCCTCAGTACCAGAGGAGACTTTGATTTTACCAAGCCCATGATAGACATTATTTCACACCACTCAAAAGTAGTGATGATAGAAAAAGTAGGGGAATTATGTGTTGTATTTTTCTGTTGTTTTTTCCTGTATGTGTTATATACCTGCTGTGGTCTAACCCCAGCCATCAACCAAACCCCCACAGGTGGGGCTGGGGAGACAATCAAAGGGGAAATTTGTGGGTTGAGACAAAACAGTTTAATAGGAAAACAAATCCTGTGCCCACAAACAAAGCAAAACAGAGAATTAATTCACTGCTTCCCATGGGAAGGCAGGAATTCAGCCATCTCCAGGAGAGGAGGGCCCCATCACACTGAAGGTGACTTGGGAACACAAACACCATCACTCCAAATTTAAATTTACTATTTCTCAGCTTAATTTTCCTTTCCTTTCCTTTCCTTTCCTTTCCTTTCCTTTCCTTTCCTTTCCTTTCCTTTCCTTTCCTTTCCTTTCCTTTCCTTTCCTTTCCTTTCCTTTCCTTTCCTTTCCTTTCCTTTCCTTTCCTTTCCTTTCCTTTCCTTTCCTTTCCTTTCCTTTCCTTTCCTTTCCTTTCCTTTCCTTTCCTTTCCTTTCCTTTCCTTTCCTTTCCTTTCCTTTCCTTTCCATTCCATTCCATTCCATTCCATTCCATTCCATTCCATTCCATTCCATTCCATTCCATTATCCATAGTTTTATGTATAGTGAATACTGTAGCTGCAAATATGTTTTCATAACATTTAGGTTTTTTGAAACTTCTATACCCTAAGTTGTTGACAATCATCTATTTTTTTAAAATAATATACTAATACCACTAAAATGTGGAAAAAAATATAAATTTCAACTTTCTATTCATCAAGTCAGTGAAGTATTATTATTTTCTTTTTTTACAACATTGAAAGTAATTATTTTTTACAAAAACTGAAAGCAATTGTTTAGCTACACACATTCTTCCATTGTTCTAATATATTATGGCTTAACATTTGCTTTTTAACTAAAGTCTTTTTCTCCTTTATTGGTTATTTTTTAGGAGCTGGGCCTTGTGATTACAGGAACTCTGCCTGTCTTCAATCTAACAAGGGAACAAAATGGGAAAATCGTAAGCTTTTCATTCAAAGAAAAAAAAAGTAGCAGTTATATAAATTTAATGTTAAATGCCTTGAAGTATGTGTATTTCCATAGAGTATTTTGCAGTGTAATTGTCTTGTACATCAGAAACAAAGGGATCATATCCACTTACCTGATCACCTCCTGGGAGCAAGAACATGCACTTGATTCTGTTTCCCTTTCTGAGTTTCAGGGTGTGACATTCCACTGTCTGTCCCTGTGCCTTGGTGGCAGTGGGAATGCATTAAGTGCTCAATAGATGGGAAGTAGATGATGATATTATTTAGACTTTTCTAAGAAATAATGTCTAGATAAATTTCTAGCAAATCTCTGAGGCTATGACATTTCAGGGTAAAAGGCAGTGATGTAGAAAATATAAATTAGTACATAATTAGTAATGATAATGGAAAAGAGCACTTTTTTTAGGTTAAATTCTAAGTATTGAATGAATAAAATTGCCCATCCCTATTACTGTCTGACATGGAAACTGTGTCCTCCTAACAAAACAAAAACCAGACCTGGAATATTCTTGAACAACGTGTAGTAAAATATTATATTTTTGGTTTACTCCATTCAGGTCAAAACATACAGAAATTTAGACAAAATATTATTTGATTCAGTTTCTCAGCTATTACATAGAATGAATCAATGAGGACTTGATCACTGTCATTTCATTAGTTTACTTTCAGAATAGTTTTCTTGACTTCCTTTCGAAAAAAAAAGTTGCTTAATCTTATCTACAACACAATGCCTGGAATTGTCTGAGTCTTGTTCAAAGTGACAGACTACTGATTATCAAAGGATGTCATTCTGAGAAATAAAACAGACGTGATCTAGTACACAGGAGCAAGAAGAGAACTCCAATCTGCTCAATTTGTATCTCTACCTGAATATATTTTTATAGGCTGCAAGATTCCTCCTTCAGCAAATTTTACCAATTTATTTAATATAGAGAAGGGATTCAGGTCACACTATGTAAATGACTGCCCTCCTTTTCGGTAGTAGAAAAATAAATTATTTGCAAGATAACTGTACTGCCTGAGTCCCTAATTTCAAATGCTGATGATTCTTTTACTCACTGGGTTTTTTTATTATGTTGGAATATTATTCATTCATCTTTATAGTATAACCCAAAGAGTTAATTGTTCTGAGGTCTCACATACCAGCTGCCCAACCTAAGCATGAAAAGTAGCTCAGTGCTGGTGCCGCTAGTTTAGTATCTGCATAACTGGCAATATTATTGCATCACTTTTGCTTTCAGCTGTTTTGTTCTTACATATATTATTTATTATCTGGGAAAGTATCCATCTTCAGAAATAATTTTCATACTCTATACTAAATTCTAAATGTATTAAATATTATTTTGGATCACTTTGACATCATTTAAAACATTCAAAATAGACACATACCTAAATAGGCAACTTCTCAAATGTATCTGTCAAAAAAACCATGAAGGCAAAAATACAATTTTACTGACTGTTCCAGTTATTCTGCATTGTAAATATGTCTAATACATGCTAACATTTTGGAATTTTACCAGAATCAGCTGATTCTTGGAGTAATGGGGGTCGATGTCTCTTTGGAGGATATAAAGAAACTGACGCCCCGATTTACGGTAAGCTGCTCGCACTGGGGGTTTCCCATCATGTATGTTTAATGTGTGAATTCTGTGCATGCTCTTTCACAAGTCATACTGCAATGACTGGATTTGAGTCAAAATACCAGCAGGCTTCTTTTCATATATTCTTTTCTATTGTTGTTCATTTTCTGGTGGTTTTCTCTCCAGCCATACATGTGTTTCGGTGTGATTTGTCCATCAGGGTGCACTGTGTAAAAGTCAGCTTTTACATTGGGGGATGTATTACAAGTAATTATCTTCCTGTATCTTAAGGCACTGCTCTTTAGTTAAATGTTTGGTTCTTAATGTAGGGTACACAATCAGTTCAGCTGATAATATTTGTTGTTTGTCTAGGACAGTTCTTTATAGAAAATTTCTTTAATATAGGTGTCTGTCTGTACCCTACTCGATATGACTGATTTATTTATGTAGACATCTAGTTGTGGAATTTCTATGAAAATAACTGGTGCTGGGGAAAACAAAAGCTGTGGAGGAAAAGGAGCATCACAAGTTTGACTGAAGGCAGATGCAAAGTCCTACATTTAGAATGGAGTAATCCCACACCACAGCTCAGGCTGCCTCAAAGGGCAGGAATGGAATTGGGACGAATTGGTGGAGGATCACAGCACATACGTTAGCAGTGTGCTCTGGCAGTAAAACCAGCTGTGCAGTAAACATCTGCATCAGTACACTGTCCAAATTTGATCTCCTCAGTGTAATAAATACTCTGAGGCCCAGTGCAGGGCCACTGAGTTGGCTGAGGGTCTGCAGTACGTGGTAGCAGGAAGAAGCTGAGATGCATTTGGGCTGATGAAGGAGCCTAAGGGTTAGCTAATGGGAATTCTGGAGAAAATGGACCCTAACATTGCCTCAAAAAGAGGCTACCAACATAGGTGTGGCAATGGAAATTCCAGCTGAAATCAAGGAAGAAGGAGAACAGGCTGCCCAGAGAGGTTGTGGAATTGCCACTGGAGGTATTCAAAGAACTGAAACCTAGTCCAACTTCGAAGTTGGACTTCATTTTTTAACTTGGACTTAATTTTTTGCTTTCAGTGAGAGGTTGTACCAGCTGACCTTCAGAGGTTTCATCAACCTAAATCATTCTCCAAGTTCATGATCCTAAAAGAAAAAATTAAGAAATTATCTTGTCTGTGTTAATAATCTTATACTTTATGATGCCTGAGGCATGTGTTTTCCACAATGTGAGCATTTCTTGAAAACCATTAATTACCCTTTCTTCATTACTTAAAACCATATAATGCTAAACTTCATTTCTTTCTTCCAGCTTTGTCCAAATGGATACTATTTTGCAATTGATCCTAATGGGTATGTGCTACTGCATCCAAATCTCCAACCAAAGGTATGAAACACTTTCTAATTTACTTCTCTATATTAAGGGGATATTTTCAGAAAAAATCAGAAGGTACGAGACAGCAATAGTGAAAATTCTGAGTTTTGTGGGTGTTAGGAAAATCTGTGGTGCATATACGGCTTCATCCAAATCCACCACCTTTGGCTTGTATTGAATTTGTTTATTAATAAAATAAAAAATATGTATATTTGAATGCATATTTATACATGTGAAGTGTTTTAATATACCTATTAATATTAAAACAATTAGTAGTAGCTCTAATATCATTGTGAAAAGAGTATAATCATTGTGAAGAATCTTGAAGCAAACTGAGTTTTTGTGCAGTTATTTTTTGTGATGCTTTCTCATTTAAAAGATTGAAATTTTCATGCTTGCAAAACCAAAGAAATCAGAGGAAAACACAATGTATTTTACTTGAATTCTTGTATTTATTTATTTAGTTGGTTTTTTGTTTACCAGAGCTGAAACCTGATCTCAGAGTTGGGATGGATTTAGACGAGCGCCCCTTCCCAGAACACTAGATTTTTAGTAGAATAACTTGAGGAAGGTCTTTCATGTTTAAACATGATACTTTTTTCTAAATATGATTAGGACACAACTTAAATCAAATTTCAGGAAAATAGAAACCAAATATTTCAGTTTGGCCCTTTGTCCATTAACTGTAGTCCTTACCTCGTGGAGAATCCTACGTAGTCTGTATCTTCTTAAATAACTTGCCTCCCTGACATTGATGAGAAATTTCAACATGAATGCATGATTTTTTTTTCCCTGAAATCAGAACTTTGATCTTGGTTTTAATGAAAGGTTTCTCCATGTGAAACAATCTTCTGTTTAGTGGACTTCTTGAAAATTCTCATATTTTAATTGCTTCTTTTCAGTGAACTTTGTCTCTTGAATTCTTAAGGTTATATTATATAAATGACAAAGTTAAAATAACTTTTTTAATTGTCAAAGACAGAAGAAGAAATTAAGCATTCATCTACATATTTTACTGATTAATTCTTATTCTGGGAGAAGTCAGCTTTGTGAATATTTGAATTAATTTCCTGGTGAAGTAATTAATACATTTGAAATCTTTTGCCAAGTGTGTAACACAAGAAAGAAAAAAGTGCTTCTGAAGAAGAGAAAGAATAACTTGACTGTAACTTTTAATGAGATATCCCTTTTGATTTATTCTAAAAGACACTTCAAAAATATAAAGGAAAACCATGGAAAAGAAGGGTTTTATATAGTCTTCATAACTGAGCAGGACTTCCATTTCTGGATATCTGCATCTGATTTTCATGTCTTAAAAAATGAAAGTTTTGATTTTTTTTTTGGTGAATTCTTCAGAGGCAAAAAGTCTGCATCATTACTGACCCAATCTTTTCTTAATTAGAGGTTATTAGTAATTAGGTGATGGCGATTGGCCTATTTATCTTTCCCTTGTATGCAAATTAAACTCTTTTCATTCATAAGAGTAATGTAAAAAGAAGCAATGCAATAGTCTTATTTTAGACCTGATCTTGTGAGAAACTGATGGGTATGGATTCTGTTCATCTCAGATGCGCTATTATCCTGCTCTGTTGCCTCACAACATTGAAGAATAAAAACCTCTTTTTAAAACTCAGCTCATCCCAACTAAATCTAGGCAAACTGAGGTGGATTATTAGGATACTAAATGTCATGGTTTCTTTGTGTAGTTTTCCTCTTAAAAGGATATGGAGGTCCAGAGATGCTTTCCCTTAATGCTCAAAACTTTGATTTAGAGTATGTTTAAAACAGGATGATGTATAATTAATAATTGTTATGTTGTAGAACAATGTCTAGATGTAACATTAAGTGTTTGAATTGTTATTGTTATTGTTGTTATTAACAGTTACACAGACTAGATTTTTCCACTCCCAGTTTGTGTGGGGTGGTGCATGCTATTCAGACTGATACAAGAACTACAGTTTAAAACTAAGGTACTCGACAAAGACAGATGTATTTAGAATTCATGGACTTTCTTTAACATGTCATATTAATTTCAGTTGAACTTCCCAGTAGCTGTTAACTTATTAACAAACATAATTTTAACCCTCTTTGCCAGCAATTTTTCAATAGTTGTAAAATAAAACATAACTACGTCTTTCCCTTTGAAGAGGTGAGGGTTTCTTACACTTCCATCCTTCTTTCTTCTGAATGTCTTCTGCTTTCCTTCTGAAAATCTATTTCCTCAAATCACAACTGGTTCAACACAACTAATATTTTGAGAAATTGTCTTGAAGTTTGTAAAGTTGTTTGCACAACTGAGAAAAGTCAACAAACAACAAATTCAAAAGCACATTAAAATAATTTAAACCTTTCCCAGCTTGTTCTTATTTGCTGAAATATATGAAAATTATGCCAAAGCATAACAAGAAATTTTTAATATGCATCTTAATATAGTTGTAAACAGCTTAAACCATTTTTATGTTTGTGTAATTAGCAACTTTTTTTATAGTACTTAATTTTATGTTTTATTGTCAATTTTCTTTGTGTGTGCCTGCATATATGAATATATTTTTCCCACTGTTATGGGAGAGAACAGGTGAATGCACCACCAAACAAACATAGTCACTGAAGTGAGTCCATTAAGCATGTATTAAGAAGCTTAATGTTAATTACATTTTGAAAACAGTAAATAATTCTATTTCTCAATCTATTCTAAAAATAATATTATCTTATTCATTCTAAAAATGAATAAGATAATAAAGATAATTTTCTTAATTACGTTTTGAAGACAGTAAATAATTCTATTTTTCAATCTATCTAAAGATAATATTATCTTATTCATTCTAGAAATGAATAAGATAATAAAGATAATTTTCTTTATTATCTTATTAACTTTTATTATGGTTCTGATCAAAACCCATTTAATGGCATTCCTAAAACTCCATATACCTTCAGTGAGGTCCAATATTCTTTTTTACTTTTTAGGGTTATTTAAGAAATTTAAGAGAAGCTGGGTTTTAGGATCAAATATAAAAGTAAATAAATAGTGATATTCTCATTCTATATGTTATTGTGTCAGAATATGTGGAAGGGAGAGCTCTCTGTTAATTTTGTTCACATTAACATCTGTCTGATTTTTGTTTCCCTATCCTAAAGCTGTGTTTAATTCTGGAAGAGAGCTCAGAACTCATGATCAGGGTGAGGGGTGGTCTCTGCTTGCAGTAGTAAACATGCACTGGACAGCACAGATGTTGAGAAAACACTTCCATTCTATAAGTAGGCTATTAACTAATAGTGCAAAAATATAAATTACTGCTTTTTTGTTACTTCAGCAAATTGGTGTGGGCATACCAAAAGTTAAATTGAGAAAAAGGAGACCCCATGTACAGGTAACTTTGGATGGAGGTGATTAGTGCATTAGAATGCATAGACCTGGAAATATAATTAGAAAGCTTCTGCCCTGCTTACTAGGAAAAATCTAACTAGAGAACTGTTTATTGTGACAAACAGCTTCCAAAGCATGAAGCTTGCATCCTTTCCTGTTTAAATAATAGAAAACATGCTATTGGCTGTAGTGAAGGGCATTCCATTAAATTATGATGCTTTACTAATAGGTGCTAATTAGAGTCGTGCTGTAAAAATTCTTCTTCAGATGTTGAAATTAATTTGAAGACTGGAAATAAAAAGAGACTACTTGTGCTGGCTTTGCTTGCATAAACCAAAGTCAAGAGAAGATCAGAAGACAATTCTTGTGACTTTATTGCCAAGTTTTATTGCAAAGTGTATGCTGCATAAAATTACAGAATATGAGTTGTTCAGGTTTTTGGTTTTTGTTTTCTTTTTTTTTTTTTCTCCTGGGGAAGTCAGAGTAGGGAATATATTCTATCTGCTATTTATGTGAGATTTTCTCAGTTTAGCAGACCCAACTGCACAGAATTAACTGCCATTATCCTGAACAGTGTAACTAGTCATGTTTATGTAATGCAATTCCTGAGCAAAAAACACTTAATGAAAACGTAAAAATCACTAAAGGAATATATTAACTATGTAACTAGAAAAATAATAAACTTAAACACAGTATAAGTTTGATTTGCTACACATATGGGAATCTGTAATGCAAAACTTGTGGCCTGCATAGCAACACCAGTAAAGCATGGTGTAAAATCCTGATCCAGGTCAGTGATTTCACCAAGCACTGGGTGGCTGTGTTTATAACACGTGTAGAGGGCCACCTCAGGGCTGGGGTTTTTGTTTGTGCACTGGAGAAATCAGTACTGAATCATAAAAAAATCTTGGTTTTCTTAGCACACCTGGCTCCTGAGCTTGCCCTGGTGTGGTCTGGCTGCTGCTGGGTTTGCCTGGAAGTGCTTGCTGCCCAGGGAGGTGCAGCGCTGGAAAAGCTCTGGGCTCCCATCCACTCCAGATGCTCCTGAGGTTATCTCTGTGGCCCAGGATTTTGCTGACTTTTTCCCATCACTTCTTTTAAAAGCCCATTAGCCTTTGTCTTCATTAGTACTGCAGGTATGAGTAAGAACTTGGCTCCTGCAACACAGCAAATAAGGTTATCCATAGAATTTGTGAGAACTGACCTCCCAAAACACACAACAACATTTTAGTTAACTTTTTTTTTTTGTGTTGCTGCACCAGTTCTTTCTTTGTTTGTTTCCTTCATGAGTTGTCATTGAAATTATAGATCCTTGCCTTTATTTGTCCTGCTGAAAATGGATTGCAATCCTTTTGTTTGCATGCTTCATTGCTAGTGATTTATTTCTGTTCTGTTTTGTTAAGTTGTGCTGCTGAATGTGGTGGTGGTGGTGTGCTTATTCCAGTCATGTTACAGGCATGACTGGATAAAGAGAAGAACAAACTGAATTGTAAGTTTGTTTCTTCGTGGCTTGGAATAAACCCCAGTAAATGGCAACCTTGGAAATAAAAATTATGGAGCCCAAATACTGGTAAAAATATTATTAGGGGAAAGAAACATAAAGAGGAATTAGTCTTCCCTTTTAAAATAGCACTGTGGGAATGTTCTGTTCTAGCTCTTAGTGGTTGTCTTTGTGCCTTAGGCACATCTAAGAAAGCATTTATACATGATTAGGTTTTTTGCCTATTAAAAGTGATTAATAAGTATCATATAAGAAATGTGAAGTGATATAATGCAAATCTTAAAAAGAAGAACAGTTAATGCATACCTGAATTTTCACAGAATTAAAGTTTGCTATTTTGTCTTTGGGACTCCTTGAGTATGACCAGCCCGGGTTATCATTTGAAATAAGTATTGACCTTGATTTGATGTGATGGCTTTTTTTTTTCTTTTTTTTTTTTTTTACCATTTATTTTCTTCTCTGTTCCTTTGTGTGTTGGAATGGAATGTGAACTTCATAAATGCCTCCTCTGCCATGCCAATGCCTTCATGCATGCTGTTTGGGTTTGACCATGCTATTCATTATCCATTGCATGTAAGATATATAAATTTTTATTTATTTTTACATTTTAGCCCTTTGTTACTTATTTTGAGAGTGTGGATTTATTGGGAGGGAAAAGCAACTGCATAGCAATAATTGAATAATTTTGAATTAGTAGCATACTAATTAGAGCATACATCGGTGCCATTATATTGAAGTGCCAGTTTTATCAATCATATATAAATAGATATGCAAAAATTTTCTTGAAGTTTTCAGTAAATATTTTAAAGAAATACCCAGGATCTTTGTCTGCAATCTTTTCAGTACATATTCTCTTCCTTAGAATAAATGTATAGTTTTTTCTCTTAGCAGACTCTAAGTCTTGTTTAGAACAAGAATGATTCTGTATAGGCAGAGACATGTACATTTTGTCCTCAAGAAAAGGAAGAAATAATATTTTGTCTTCTGGATCTATTCTATATTACAATCTTGAAAGTAAGGGCTATTGTTAAGCTCTTAGTACTCCAGACTGTTACATGAAGGCATCTTTAACCATTTGTTCAGGATATTACTTTCTTCCAGAACGTGCATGTTTTGTGATGAAACATGCTTGCATTCCTTGATAGAACAGTCACATGTATGTTTGTCATTTAGCTTTGCCAGAGAATGCTGATATGAGGAATATAATTGTAATTTTGAAGGAAGGGACTGCAGTCTACCTTTAGTCTATATGTCAGTATAGGAGAATTGCTTAAATCCCTTATTTTTTTTTCATTTTCTAATCTGAACTGTCAGATTTAAATGGTTAAGTTATATATCCCCATACTCCTTGTTCTAAAGAAATGCACTTGCTTTTAGGGGGTGCATTAAATAACTACTGGGTGATAAGGATAGATTATTTTTACACCACACACAATATAAAGTCAATGGGGTTTAGGCAAAATTGCCAGAAAAAAAGTTGGATTCCAACAACTCATATGGAAGATGGCACTGGCCAAGTAATTGCAGACTGCCGCTGAGAAAAGGAGCAGAGGCTGGAGGGTGGTAAATTTAATTCAGCAGAGCTACAGTGGTCTTCCAGAAGTCCTGTGGGGCCAGGGTTTTTGCAGATGTAGGTCACCAAAGTTCTCTGTGCTCCACAGTTGAGCGTTGCCATCATCACAATGTTCCTTAGGTCTGGAAACTTTGGTTTCAGTATTTCTGTGCTACAGGTTTCCATCTTCTAAACTGAAATAACAGTACTGAAGTCAAAAGAAATGCTCTTGAAATTCCAAGGTGTTCAGGGAAGTCCTGCAACGCTGACAATAAAAGTGGGGCTTACTTTTTATAAACCCCAAATAATTGGCTGTAATTGCTGCCTTTTTGAATCTTGAACTGTAGTCTATTCCCACCTCACATCAGCAAGTCTGTGTTGTCTGGTCTTGGTAAAATTGCAGAGTAAAGTTGCCCAGCTTACTGGTTGGGTGGAAAACCCTCCCAGATTTCTCTCTCCTTTCTTGGAGGCAGGACATCAAGTGAGAGATTCATATCCTCTGCTTCCTCTGCTTCCTCCCAAAGCAGTACAGTCTGTGACATACAGGAGAAGGGGGAGCAGCACCTCAGCATGAGCCCCATACATGACAGGCTGTGGACAGGCACTGGCAATTAGTATTAATTTGATTTTCACTTATCCAATTAACCTCTCTATTCAAAAAGATAAAATAAATGAGAAAGGGCCACTAGTAATGCTACAAGAGATTAAAATAGATGGGTAAGTAAACCCAGTAAAGTAGGCTAATTTGAAATGAAGGGATTAGAGTGGTTTGTAATATTAAAGTACTCTGTCTTTATTGTTTGATCACTTAATATCTTCTGCTTCAGAATCCTAAATCCCAGGAACCTGTTACACTGGATTTTCTAGATGCTGAATTGGAAAATGATATTAAAGTTGAGGTGAGATTACCTGGTTTCTTAGTGCCTGTTGCTGCTCATATTTCACCATGTCATAACTTAAAGGCAATGCATGTTCTAGATTTTGAATGAGTATCTATTTCAATATAAATCTGAATTTTAAATTTGGTAAGCTGATGACTTTATATAGAGATGAAGTTATATTTAGACAAACTAAACCCCAGCATTATTTATAGACAAGGGCAATGTATTATATTCCTCTCATTTTGAAAACCACAATGATTGCTACTTAAATTCTTCTTCGTAAAGTACCAATTCCTGGGAAGGAAGCTAGAAAAATTTTTCAAAATATAACACTTTTTAATAGAATATTTACCTGAAATATTTTAAAACTATTTCCCTATTAATGCAAGATTGTTTCTGCAGCAAGAAAGAGAACTGAGAAACAAAGTCAAGTGTAGACAGCAAATTAATTCCTCTGTATATTTTTCAGTTACTGGTTTTGTAATATATTCAGAAATTATAAATTTTTAAGATAATTAGTTATTTTTCTGAAATCAAATGAAAGGCTTTTAAACATTTTACATTTTTAACGTATTTTTGACTGAAATTGTTCTTTTATACTGACAGTAATCAGCCTGCCTTGGTATCTGTTTAATTCTGCCTTAAATTTCTTCGAAATGGCTGCTTCAGAGGGAAGTTACTCTTGAACTGGTACAAAAGTGTTTTTGTGAATCAGTGCTACTACCTGAATCACACAGATGTGCTGGCAGGCACAAGAAATGCTGGGCAAAACTTCTTTTCATGCACACTGAATTCATTCTCTCTGTCAGTGCCCAACATTGAGGACTTTTATGGCATGGTCTGGCAATTGAAAGTGTATCAGAATTGTTGCTTCTTAACTCTATTGATTGAGTAAATAGTTAGATAAAACAACTTCTAATTGGAAAAATCTGAAAATTGTAAACAAAACTTATTTTTTAAGAGTTGTGACTTCTATTTACATTCACATTTTTTGTGTTTTTAAGAAATATTTTGATCGCTTGAATGATTATTCATGTTACATGCAACACCTACACTTTTTCTCTTTATTTAACTTTTTCCTTTTCTTCTTTGCCAATAGATTCGGAAAAAAATGATAGATGGAGAAAGTGGAGAAAAAACATTTGAAACACTGGTCAAGTCCCAAGATGAGGTAAGATAGGAACCCAAAGAGTTACATTTACAGGAACAAACCAAACCAGAAAAATAATGTGAAATGGTAAAATGCTGTGATATTCATTTTGTACAATTTTTTTCCCTCCAGATTTGCTAGTTTTACTGGCTTATAGTTAAAAAAAACAAAAGTACTTAGGAAAAAAAAGAATTGTTTTGTTTCTTGGTTTCTTTGGTGCATCATTAATCAGGCAGTTGTTGATGAGGTCTTACACTCTGTTCAACAGGAAATGGGCCCAGCCTACTTCTGTGCATGAATTCCAAAACAAAGTGCTTAATTTGCTTGCAGAGACGTGTGAGGATGGGTTTGGTAGTTTATATTGTGGTTGAATGGGAAGAAAGTTGTGAAAAAAAAATTAAGTAATATTTTTATGCCATAAATGAAGACTCTTCGGGATAAGCAAATTCATCTTACAGTTATATCATGTACTTTCTGAACAGCTTGTTGAGTTCTTTATTTTCTTGTCCAAAATACTTATTCCTGAAAAGCATTGCTACTGTTTTCTCTAATAAGCAGATGCTTCCTAGCAATAGGAAATACTTAGATTTGATATGGGTCATTGCATGGGTGCTCTACTTCATGGGGACCTCAGTGAGAAGAAATCATTACTGGTGTGCTGGAGGAGCAGTTCTGGCCAGAGTGTGCCCCACAGTTACAGTTCCACAACAGCTTTTTGGAACTCTTTTGCTCTCACCATAAGTCAGTTTGAAGATATTTAATTTGATGACTTAGCAGACACTGCACGACCCATAGATATAAACTCACTCTAACAATAATTAGAAGAATTGCTTACAGTTAATTCATACTGACTTTCCTCTTTTCCCAGTGGGAAAAGTGCCCTTGATTCCTTTTACTGTTTCATGCTTTCTCACAGTAAAATGCTAAAACCAAGCTTTACAATACTGCTTTACAATCTCTGGGTAAATCCTGCCCTGTGAAAAAATTGTGTTTTTTCCTGAAGGGTTGCAGTGTTGGAGAATGGTGCACAAATACGTGTTTTCTGGGGCAGAGAGGCTAAGCCCCAGTGGATGCCAGCTCTGCCCCCTCACCTGTGGCAGGAGCCCATGCTGTTTAGGATGTTTAGGATGCCACCAGTCTGTTCCCTTAAGGGAAACTGGGTCGTTCCTGAGCCACTGTCAGGGAGTCCAAAGCCCTGCTGGCGTCTGAGATGAGGATAAACTGCTACTGAAGGAAGATACTCCATGCTGGCACATTTTCAGATTTATGTTGTTTTGTTTAAGGAATGCCTTTCCAGATCTATGGGTGAAAAAGACTCTGTGTAGGTGCTTGGAAGAGGAAGGGTTAGAAGGTCACAAAAATACAATAACACAATTATGGTTGCCCAAGAAATTGCATTAATGGCAAACATTTTGAAGAGATTTCAGTCTGTTTGTACATTTCTTGGGCTCTGTTCTACAAAAGACCTGAAACAGTTGGTCCTGCAACCCTTTGCCCAAAGAAAGAGGGAGGGAATATTGCAAATGCTGAAGTCAGTTACAGTATCTGGGCAGGAGGGAGGATGTAACATCCCTGGGTGCATGAGAATGTGCCAGTTACACACGGCCCAGACCACAATCTGTGTTGGAATAAAATATCCCAAGCCTTTGATCCCAGATGTCTCAATGCCAATGAAATTAATTATCCTCACCTTCCCTTTCACCATGGCCCAAGATTTCTTCCTCTACCCAGACCTCTCTGAGAGAAGAAAGGAGCAGCCAGAGCTGGCTGGCTATGATGACTGCTTCCAGCCATTGCAGCTCCCAGCTCCAGGCTGCTAGAACCAGAAAAAAGCTGCTTTAAACCACGGGCCACGCATGAGCCATGCATCACTTAGCACTTGATAGCTTCATATATTTTCTTATAAAATGGGCTGATGTGGTCGGCTGCTCTGAACTGACAGTTGCAGTCTTCGGGCTTAAAATTTATGTTCTTTTTGTTTTGCTTTTTTGGTTTAAGTTTGCATTGCTCTCCTTTTGTGTTGCAGCTGGCCCCAGCAGTGTCTTGGGAGATGACTTCATACTAGAGCATAGAGACTGGGCTTGTAGCAAATGTGGGTGGGGTGCTCTGGAGTCTCCCAAGGCCTCGGGGGCTTTCCAAGCAACAGAGAAGATGCCATAGGAACAAAAGCATTGCCACATTTGGCAGCAGGGGTGGGCAGTAGTGAAAAGTGAAGGGTCACAAAAGCTGCAATAGCATGTGTGAGTTCCTTGGCAGTGATCAGCTGGGGCTGGGATGGACTCAGAGTGCCCGCTGAGGAAGCTGGCAAAGGTAAACCGGAGCTGAGGTGTGAGGATGTGTTATCTGCTGGGTTTGCTTTGAAGGGAGCTTTCAGCCAATTTGCTTTCAAGCACTCTGACAATGCTGGTGGCAACAGGACTTAATTACAGCCCCCTTCTTTTCTTCCCTCCCCTCCCACCTTGGGCACTGTTTTTTTCTTGTGGGGGTACCCGTGACACTGTGCCAGATTTGGAGGCACTGCCAGCACTAGGTTCAGGTGGCTGATTTTAGCCTGAAGTACACATTCAGTATAAATAGTCTTCAATAGGAATCTCTTCAACCAATCTCTTAAATATAAAATGTATCAGAGTACAAGACACTGTTATATGCAACTTCTTTCTGATTTTCTTTTATCTTTTTTTTCATTTTCTTTAATCTTTTTTTCATTTTCTTTCAAAAATGACTATTAAATTATTTTCCTGTCATGCTTTACTGAAAAGCAGCAGCCAGGTAATGAGAGGGTTTCAATTTATTAATGTCATACAAGTCACCTCTTTTCCAAATGGTCATTTTCTCACTATCCTTTCACCATAGGGAAAGAACCTAGAGGTGTACCTGTGGTACCTTTCACCAGTGTTTGCAATGTTGCAGTGCAACAGCTGTACAGTCTTCACTGCTGGCATACTTACAAAAATTTGATAGTTAAAGTAATAATATGTTGCAGCTGGCATAATCTTATAGCTTTCAAAGCAGAAAACTGAGTAAAACAATGTCAGCCAGGTGGATTCATGGTTAAATCTATGGGGAACTGTGGGACTGTGCCTATCATGCTATTTTTCATACCACAAGAAAACTAATGGTAAAGATTATCCTAATGTATTAAGTTTTTTAAAAAATAAACATTTATTTCAATGTTACATTTTTTTCCCAAATTCAAGACCTTCCTAATTAGATTAGAAACACATGTTAAGTTTAGCAGAGGGTGTTTATACAATCAGAATTACCAGACTGTGCCTGTAGTTATGATTCAAATTTAAATGCTTTAAAACAGTGGTGCTGTGACCTGAAAGGATAGGCTCTGGGTGGTTTTGTTTTTAAAGACTTACCTACAGAGTATTTTTATAACTGAGGGTTTTTTTTTTAATCTTTTCATAGTTTAAGTGCAGAATGATCCATAAAAGAGAAAGCATTTTCTAGCAAATTTGAATCACACAGATAATGGTTTGTATAGGTCTGGCTAATGTGAAAATTACAGGTCAGGTTTGTCTGATTTTATTTAAATTTAAGTTTGCTCATGTTCAGTAAAAAATATATGGTTGATTCTTTTGCAAAATGTACGTTTGGAATATTTTTAAGGAAAAGAGTTGCAGCTCAACCCATTATTTTAGCAAAATAATAAATAGAAATACAAAATATTTTTACTTGATTTTACACAGTATTTCTCAAAGAAAGGTCGCAATTATTGAAGCTCCTTAGTATAATAATTCCATTTTTCACCAATATCTCTTTGTAGAGGTATATTGATAAAGGAAACAGAACATACACATGGACTGCTGTGAATGGCACTGATTACAGGTAACTCATTTCTGTCCACTGACTTCCTTTGTTTATTTAAGTGTCCTTTTGGTTAATTTTGGTTAATATTTTTAGCATTAAATCTTTTATGCTGGCTAAGGTGACGCTGGTGTGTATATGATTTCAAATTCATTTAAGCACACTACATTGTAACATTAGAAGGAATGTTGAAACATTCCTTAACATTACCCAAAACAAGAAAAGGTTTTCCAAGTCTCAGGAAAGTAAAACTACTCTAGTTCAAAACTAAGTGGTATAAACACTGAGTCAAATTTTGACCAAAATGCTATTTCTGCTATGGTGAATTACAGTAATCCTCAGACAAGCTGGATTCCAGTTTCTGTTGTCTTCTGCACAGGCGTACAGTCACTGAGAATGCAAACATTAATTTGGGTGTAAAACCAAACAAATCCATTTTAACAACAGAACATAAACCTAGGATCTTCTATTCACTATCCCGTTTTTCTGTTGAACTGCCTCTATCTTTATACTCTGTAAGAAAAGGAAGTTTTTATCAGACTGCCATCTAGCAATCACTAGAGAAATACATTAAATTTACATGACTTCTTAATTCTGCCTGAGCTTCCTGGCATGAGATATAGCAATAAATCCTCAGAGTATCCTTGCAGAAAACTTATTAAACATAAAATTATAGATTTTAATTAGCAATTTCTGCTAGCATTAACTGTTAATGGCAGGTACACTGCCACTGATTTCCCTAGAGGAGAATTGGTAGAAGGCTATCACTAAATATTCAGTAATCTCACTTATATTCTGTATAAATTGCAAATGTGTCACTAAAGGTCAGCTAATTTATGGGTCAACTGTGCAAGATTTTTAATGTTAATTTCTTCAGCTCTTCATTAGTAACTGTTGCAGTTCTGCATGGATGTAATCCAAGTGTAAAAATTAAGGATGTTACTTGTGAGTTGATGATACTTATTTAATGATTACTCATATCTCCTGTCCTTTACATGCCTTTTTAGAACTGAACTCTTCTACATGTGTGAAAAATATAGCTGCAAAAATAATTCCTACATTTTCAACAAAAATAAGTTTAATATAAAAGAAAACTTTGCAAGTGCTCTGCAAATCTTAAAATATTGTTGTACAATTATGTTCAATAATTATTGGTGGTGACTGCATGACTGAAGAAAATATTTTTTTGGGTCCTGAATGCAATGGATGTTAATGCAAATATTGCCAGATGCATTTCCTGGAGAATATTGTTCGTTGTTTTATTAGTGAGAGTCTCTGGTTATATGATGTGTGCAAATCAGCACAGTCCTAGGCAATATATTTTGCAGTCAGTGATTACCATGACATGTTATATTGGGATGTTAAGTGTGTCAGAGGAAGACACAAAAATCATGTATTTTTTTATTTGTATTTATATGGAAATTCCTTGTGTATCTGCTAAACAGTGCAGATACATTTGTATTTAAAAATGTAAATAAGAATGAAAATAAACTCAGGGATGATCAGGATTGGCATAAATGTACTTGTGTCTATTTCTGAGTGTGAGGTTGGTATTTCACAGTGTGTGTGCTTCATCTCGTGACAGTCCAAATTACAAAATTGTTAATTACTTTCAAAACACAAAGAAGCTGAAACTAGAAAACTGCTGCAAATAACATAATTGCTTTACTTGTCTCATTTCTGTTGCAGTTTGGCACTGGTGTTACCATCATACAGCTTTTATTATATTAAAGCCAAAATAGATGAACCTATAATTCTAGCCAGATGTAAGTACTGTAAAGATTCCCTGGTTTTGTCTGGTATTGCCAAGTCTCAGATTCACTTAAAAAGCAATGTTTGAAATTCATAAATTTTGTGGAATTCAGTGATGTTACCATGATGTACCCAAAATCTTCAGCAATGATTCTAACCTGTTGTAACATCTGAGGTGCAAGAAATATTCTATAAAAATAGAATATGTGCAGAACATGTCAGTTCCACTGACAACCCCTACCCCTTGCTCTGTGCCTATAGAATCATTGCTTTGTGTATCCTCTATTGCTGTCATTTTAAGGGTCTGGATATTTTTTTTTTTTATTTTATTAGTAAAATATAGTGATATAGACTGTAAGAGTATACCTTTTTTTTTGTATTTTAGTTACAGTATAATATTTAGCAAATTATCTCTGCTAGAATGATGTGAAAGCCCTGTTTGGTTTGGGTTGCAGTTAGGTTTTATTTATTTTACAATTAGTTTTAGTGGATGCTTGCATTGTAGTTTTATATTAGACTGATTTCAAACCATTTACAGATTCTGAAGTGATAGCTGAAAATTATACTTGTTAGTATTCAAAGGTTTTTTTTGTTTTTTTTATTTTGTTATGAGTAGCTTAACTGTAGTCTAGGTAGTTCACAAAATAGAACCAATCACAGCCTTTTAATTTTTTCTGGATGTTATGATAAAGTTAGAAAAAGTATGTAGCTAAATAGAAAGTTTGAAAAACACAAAAAAAAAAAAACTCAGAGAGGCATAGATACTGTCAGTTTAGAGAAAATTTGGTTAGCACTACATCACTCTCTTCCACCATTGCTCCCACATATGGAGAAGAATAGAGCAACGTTTAATAATCAGTGATTAATTTTGTAACTTTTTCCAATATGGAGTACTTTAAAATTTTAAGCAGAGAGTGTGATTCTCTTGATGAATTAGATCATCTGCTTTTGCAGTTGTGTCAATAAAACCTGCAAAACAGACCCTTGAAATAGCCACAGTGTATAGAAGGTACTGAGAAATAACTAAGAACCTATTCTTCAGTCTTCAGAGATGTTTGTCTTTTTTTTTCCAGACTACAGCTGTATGTAAATTGAACCTTTGAATCTATGTGCAATATTTTTATTCAAGGGGCTGTTTGAATAAAATATTGGTTTGTGACCCCTTGTGCTTTACCCTGTTTTTTTCTGTTTCCCTGCTTTCTCTTTCTGATGGATAGTGACATCCAAAAAGGGCAAGTATATTCTTGTTGCTCAATTTCCTTCTGTTTACTGCAGTTGATATTTTTCACTTATATTTCTATTCCTACTGGATATTCTCCTCTGTATTCCTCATCTCAGGATTCTCTTCATGATCATTGGGTACCATAGCAATAGAAAGGGAAAAACAAAAGTGAAGTATTTTTCTGTTTTCATGCATATTTTAATATGTTGCTAATCTCTAATCCTTCTATGTCTGGTCCCATCAGTGTTCAGTGATATCATCTATTAAAGCCATTTTTTTAGTAGGATTTGCAGTGATGCTACTATGATTGAGATTTTTACACTTTATTGCAGGAAATATTAGCAGTATTTTTCTTCATGTTCTAAAAACTCAGCATCATTTATTTGTATCAGGGTTACTTCTAGTGAAAATGTTTCATTTTTTGATATTTGTTTCATATTTTAAAATATCTCATGTTGCTATGCTAATTAAATGTCTTAAATAAATTGTTAGATATTACCTTACTGTTTCCAGTTGTACATTGTATATAAAAATTAAGTAATTTCTTCTATATTGTGAAAAACTGAGAAGCCTAGAATTCATTAGGGAGAAAGTGTCTAAAACATTTCTTTCTAAATTCATGGATGCATGCAAAAGTTAGCCAAATAGTTTGATAAAAGAAACAGTGGCAAAGATTCCAGTTTACTTACTTGGTGTTTACTTTTCATCTTTTTAGTTACAGAAACGCTGAAGCTTGATCATTTTGATGAATCTGGCTATACATTTTTAGCACCCAGGTTGGTGGATTTCCCAGTAATGTGTTATTTCTGCATCTGATCTGATTATTGGCACATGGAGAATACTGATTTGACCAATAAAGCTTCATTTGGTAAAAAATTATCAATCTTTTTTTCATGCTGGAATGTAAATAGCATCTTCAGGCTCTGATCTCTGCTCATATTAGTCAGAGAACTGCAAAAACTGATACTGATATTTTAATGGAAAACTTATTCACATCTGGGCATTTCTTGTGGTTCTGACTTCTAAGACTTTACAACTATTTTTAAAATAGGTTTCATAATGCTGACCACAGCTTGTTTCCCAACTTCAAGACAAAGGGTTTCAAAGCTCTCTATTATTTAAATATTAGTTAATTTTCAATTAATTGAACATAAAAACTATTAAGTCATTGAAAATTTATTAAATTCATTAGTTTCCTGAGGTTTTGGTTTTTTAGTGTGAAATTCTGCAGTTCTTATTTCCCTCTTAAAATTACGTTTGCAAGGAAAACCTGATATGATAAAGACTTCCTAAAAATTGAGTTCCTCTAAAAGGTAGTTATGATAAAGAAAGGAAATGCTGTACAGTTAAGATAATTGAGAATTGTTGTTCTTTTTTATCTAATAAATTTCTGTATACTTTTAAATTTCAATTAATAGATCGATTTCAATTAATAGATTGATTTATGTGAAGCCGTCTGTCTTAAAATGGATCCTAATTTAACCCTTTAATTTAATTTTTCTGAAAGACTGAATTTATTGAGAATTAATTGTGCCAATTACAGCTTCCAGCAAGTCCCTATTGTCCTACAGAACAAAGTCTATTTGATATGTAGCTCTGCTTAAATGTGAATATTGGTATAGTAAGGTAAATTCTACCTGTGGTATCTCTGGCTTATGGTGAGGTAAATAAAGGCTAATAAGATATCTTAGTCATATGAAATACTTGAACACACTTCTTTTGTGTGTAAAATTAAATTCATATAAAAGCCCACTTTAAAAAGAGAGCCCCCTGCTTTACTGCTAAACACTCTTTACATTTTAATTAAAGTTATTTAATGCCATTCATCGTATAATATTTGCCTCCAAAATGCCCAGTGACTTCTATTTTGCTTGCTTGCATTCAGTGAATTGCCCAATGATATATTGCTTTATTTCATTATACAAGGGACAGGAGTTTGCTGTTTATCCGCTTTGCATATGTCAAAACAAAGAGTGTGTATATGTTCATGTGGTTTCTACTCTAATAAAGTTATATTTAAAAGTTCTCAGAAGATAGGGCCTTAACCTATAAATCTGGCCTGAGTTGAGCATGGGGTGCCTGTGTTTCACCAGCAGTCCAGGTTCTTTCCAGCACAGGTTAATCCAGAAGCAATTTAAATTCACTGGACATATTTTTAGTGTACAGACAATGATGTCTTAATATGTCCTACACTACTCCTCAGGTTTTTTTTCTGAGAATCTATTCCCGATTTCATGCATACAGTCTTCTTACAATCCAAACCTTGACAAATGCTTAGGCAGGTGTTTGAACACTTTATTCCCTGCAGATGTTTGAATAATTGATATGGTAATCAATAAATAGTAATCGTGGCAGCCAATTGACACAGCAGTACCACCTACTTCATAATAGTTGTGCAAGCCTGCTTGACTTTTAAATTTTCTGCTTTAGTAGCACAAGAAAAAAAATACGAGAAATACGAGATGTTTTGTTGTTTTTCAGAGAATACTGTAACGATGTGAAAAAATCAGAAAACAACACTGAATTTCTATTAAATTTCAATGAATTTATTGACAGAAATGCTCCAACCAGTTCATCGTGTAAGTACACTTCTCACCCCACTGAAATATTTCCTTAGGAAAATACCTACCCATGGATGAGAGTTCATGCTCAGATTTTGTGGGTTTGGTTTTTTTTCAGTAGGAATTATTTAGTGCTGGGATTTTCTATTCAAGGTAGAGAGTGTAAAATTATTTTTCAAGTTCTGGCATTATTTAAGAAAGTTTGTAGGGCATTATGCATCCTGTGTTTTCTATAATTCCTCTCGGCATCTTGCTGAAGCATCAAATAATACTGGTTCATTTAAATACACTCCAAATGTTTTTGAGTTTATATTTTCTTGCTTGAGCATAGCAGCCAAAGTCTCAAACAGATTCAAAATCTTGCAATGAAATCTTCAACCTCCTTTCTTGTCATTTTATTCCAAAAAAAGTAAAGAAAATAAGTCCAAGACTGAAATACCCAATAACCAGAATAAAAGATAAGGAAGTTATTTTGCTGGTTCACAAATTGGTTAAAGAGATCTCACTTGGGCTTGAATAGCTTAAGACCACAAATCCATGTAACTGCTGCAGTGGTGAGCACTGGCCTTTGGGAAGGGATTAATTCATATTTTGAGCTTGGGCCTTAACCTCTGTTTAGAATAAATGAAGAGTTATTACCATCAGTAAGGTGCTAATGCCTTGTTCTCCAGAAAATATCAGTGTTTGGATTTAGTTTGGTACATACACATCTGTTTATCATTATTAATAATTTATAAATACTTGGAATAACTTTTTTTTTCTTGTTTTCCTGAAGTCTTTTTGACATGTTGTTGTTAGGGATAACTGATCAATTCAGAAAGAATCTCTGTGCTAGACCATGTAACTGAAGGAATGTCCACTTAGATATGATATCTTCTTACAAAAGGATATTTTTGTGTGCTTGTATGGGTGTTTGGTGTTGTTTTAATAGAACTATCTTATTCATTGACACATGGCTGACTGACTGAAATTTTATTTGAATACTTTGACTCAGTCTTGGAAATGAAAACATTCACCTCCAGTAATTAAAACAATTAATGACAATTTAATAAAATTTAATAAGAAATGAAAATCCTTGTGTAATATTTAAGCAAATATTGAGGACACATTTAGTGACTTTATAGTATACAGTCGTGCTTAGTAAGTAATTATTCCAAAATTTTATCCACTTATTGCTGTAATTCAGTTTGGAATATGCAGCAATTTTTTTTTCTTTCTTTTTTTTCCTCATAATTAGGTTACTTTAAAAATAGTCTCCTTAATAAATAAACAGTGTTAACAAAGTTAAAGGACTGAGCGGCCATAGAAATAATCTCAGCTAAAAATACTTTTCAGAAGAAGGAACAATAAAATTCCCACACTGAAATAATCTTCAGTACCTCTGCTAAGGTGTTACTGGAAAAGATGGTTGAGAAGCACTGACTTCAAACCATCCTTTACAAGAAATTTAAGCATGGCGTCTCTGTGTAAGCTACTGATTCAAAATGAGTTTATTTCTCTGTATCCATTTTCAGATGACAAATGTGTTTTATTTGAGAGCCTGGGACCTAATTGATCTAAATATATTTAAAATGCAGTTTAATGTTATTAGGAATTGTTGTTTCCTTGCATCAACTGAGATAAAAAGTGTTTTAATGAACACATGCTTTAAAAATAGGTTAACTTGCAGTTTTAGGGGCCTTTCAAAGCTGTGGCCCTTATCACCTTCCCTATTCCTGAGACACAAAGACACATTTTTAAGATACAAAGAAAATTTTTAACTGAACTCAACAGTGTGAGAGCATCTATCTAACTTGAATTACCTGACATCATTTGAAGTTAGGCAGAATGTCAACTATTAACAGGCACTATTTTTGTGGCTGAAGAATCTTGATAACTCAGAATTTCGATTTAGGCTTTTATTGAAACTCCATCTCATACGGTTTCAGATGACTTACATTTTAACTCTTATTTTGACTCTTTTGATAGGTAATACTGACATGGTCATTAGAGTTTTGCTGGATGCAGGATTTACGAATGAACTTGCCCAAAATTATTGGAGTAAACTGCCACTGTAAGTATTCTTTTTATTGACTATGGGTTTTTTATGCATTTCAGAGTTTGGAAACAAAATCTTATACATCTGTGTGAATATACAGATATGCAGGTAGTGTTACGGAGAACAGGTATTTATTCACAGTTATGCTCTTTAATGGCAACCCTTGACATAGAAATTTGTGAGAATTCCAGTCAGTTTTTCATTTTAAATCTTATTTTTATTTACAGCAATGGAGTTGTTGCACAATTTGTTGTTACAGATGGTGGAATTACTAGAGTGTTCCCCAAAAGGTAAGAATTATTACAAAATAGTATAATATGATATTTTGAAGCCTGAAAGGCTGGACTGTTAAAGAGTGGCTTTATTGAATGAAAAGCTACAGTCTCCTAGGGTCTAATTTGTGAAATTAATAGCTGTGAAATTAATGGAATGCCTTGTTTTTCTTTTATTTTACCTGTGTCACTGCTTGAATCTAATCTGTCCCATTATTTTCATGACAGGCCCTTGTAATCCAAGTTTCTAGTCAGTGTAGAGTAGCAGTAACAGCAATGCCTTTGTAGTAGCAGTGGGGCCATGCTAATTCCTAATTACCCCCAAGCACTCAGTTATTTGGCAGGCTGCAAATACTGGAAAGTAGTGGGTGATTTTTATTTTTTTTTTAGACTAAGATCAGACCTAAAGGTCCAGGGACTTCAAGTGAGAAAAAATGTGTCATTAACAGAGGACAAAAAGGGAATGTGAAATTAGATATGCAATAAACTAGACACACCCCCACGAGTGACTGGGAATAGTGAGGGCACCAGTACAGATCTACTGGTAAATGGCAAATTTATCTATTTTTTTAGGTTATTCTGTGTTTCCCCAAAATGTGAAAATGGCAATGAGTTTTACTTCCTGAGTGAGTTTGTTTCCTATTTTGGGATTATTCATGATATAAAATCTTTTAGGATTTAGCTCAAAGTAGGCATGTCCTGTAAAGGTTTTTTTAGATTTTGTTGTAAATAGTGTTGCAGTTGTATTTGTCACAACAAATCTAAAAGTGATGAGACTAAATTATTTTTTTTCCAAGAATATTAATTCTTTTTTTTTTTTTCTCCAAAGTTTGTTTGGGGTTTTTCTAATGATTACACCTGTCTTTTAACCAGTGAAAACTGACAGATCCTGAGGACTGTAAGAATGAATCTCACATTTTCCAACTGTGAAACATTGAAAGAAAACAACCCACTGAACAGATTTAATGAGACACTAAACTGTATTTTTTTGATCTGTATTTTTTTTTTTTATTTAGGGCAGGAGAAGACTGGTTGGAAAATGCTGAAACTTATGAAGTCAGCTTCTATAAGAGGAGTTTAGATAATGACAACTATATTTTCACAGCTCCATACTACAACAGTAAGTCATCACAGTTTAGAAATGTCAGAGTTAGCAAGTCCAATGTAAGTGGAAGTTCCCCATACCAGATGAGGTCACTGACAAAAGATTCAAGTGTGACATTTCATAAGGAAGGAAGTCTTGGGATAATATCCATTATTAAGGAAAAGCTAGGAGGCACTAAACAAGGTCATCATAATTTGTCAACTACTCTGGTGGCCCTGTGTGCTCAGAATTAACCTGAGTGAAAACATACAGAGTACTGGTGTTCATTCAGTGTATTGAAACACTGCTTTACAGAGATACTTTGGCAGGATTATTTTAACAGAAAGTGAAATAAAATTGCACTCATAGACAGTAACACTACCTAAAGTCTTAACAGAGCTGAGTTCTGTATACTGTCTCAGCACCCCCAGCACTGACTTGGGGGACCAGGCATAAGGGTCCAGAGCCCATAACTCCATCCACTGCACCACTACTTAGTTTAAATTTTGCTTTTGAATTCTATTTAGAATTGCACTTATTCACCAAAACCAGTTGGTCTGAGATATTGTGACATTTAAAACCAATATAAGCAAAATAGCAAGTGCTCCTTATTGATGTGAGCAGCATTAACCTTCTCAAGTTTGTCAAAAAAATAGATGCTACCACAAATCACTTACTCCTAGCTTAACATACGGGATCCTTCATTACTGTTATTTCATAGTTATTTATTGCATTTTTTTACTCAGTAAAATGTAAAGATGTTAATAAAATTCCCTGGAGCCTTTGCTGCTCCTCAAACAGCTCCAGGGAATCTACTTTTAACTTGCCTTTTCATATGAAGCAGTGTTGAAAACAGTTTTAAGTCAGTCAGAGCACAAATTGTACATTACTGAGTGGTGTTAGTATGCTCTGCATTGAAAAATACACAGACAACATCAGGAGAAAATCTTTGGTTCTGATCCTGGTTTTAACAGAGCAGCTCACGTGTGTACAAGTATTCATGGTCCTGTTTGCAGAAGAAAAGGCTATAGTAACTTTATGAAACAGTAAAAAAGAACAAAGAGAAGAAAAGTAAACACAAATATTTCTTAGTCATGCTAGTGTTAGTGATCTAAGCTATCACGGGTGATACATGCACCTGGGTCTGTGCTTTTGGAAAAGGATTTTTTAAAATCAGTCAAGTATTTGAGGAAGAGGCTTTCGTGTCACCCTAATTTCTTTTTCTGTTTGTTCTTTTTTTTTCCTCTTCTGTACTGTCAGAAAGTGGTGCCAATAGCTATGAATCAGGTATTATGGTGAGCAAGGCTGTGGAAATACAAGTTGACGGGAAACTTCTGAAGCCAGCAGGTAAGATAGAGTGGTACTGAAACTTGAAATACTTTATTTATTTGGTTGTTGCTCAACAGCAAATTGGAAATTTAATTGAGATTTCAAAGCAGCTTCACTCTATAATAACATTATTTTCTCTGAGACAGTTTTAATCTTTCTAGTGGAAATCTGTTTGTATTTGAGTAAGACTGTTTAATTTAGCATTCTCATGAATGATGTTAGTGATCAGGCAACAAAAATAGTAATTTATCCTTCTCCAGTTCAATGATTTAGATGTCTTTATCATTTCCCCCCCTTTTTTAGGATTATACAGTTACCTTTTTTCCTTCATTTTACTAAAAAAAACTTTCATGTATTTCTTGTTAGTTGTTGGAATAAAAATTGATGCAACCATCTGGATGGAAAATTTCACAAAAACCACAATCAAGAGCCTGGTAAGCAATTGACCAAGTCCTTTTGGAACTTTATTTGCATTTCTCAAAGCTTCAGATGCAAATAGGTTTACTGTCTCTTTGTGCCAGAGTCACACTGATGCATAGTTGCCAAGTAGTTGTGGTATTTAAATCATCCAAATGCACAAAATAAATCTATGTTGAAATAGGCCATATTTTGTACGTGTCTTGCTTTCATAATTATAAGACATGAATAGGGACAAAGAAAAATGACATATTCTAGCTAGTAGTAAGACTATGCAGTAGCAGTGAATAAAATCTGCAAAACAACTGGTGAATCTTTTCTTATTTAATATCCACGATGGGTAAGCAGTGAACAGTAAGGATTTATATTGCATCCAACATCACAGCATTTTAGCAGAACTTAATGAAATATGTGCTTAAATGTTTCATTCCATGCATCTAATGCATAATACATCTGAGGTGTAAATGGGAAGGAGGAAAGGTTAAATGAAACGAAAATATGGAATTGATAGAGAACTGTGGAAGGAAAGGCACAAAATGAAGAAACTTAAAGAACTTGTGTTTCTTACTGGGTGAGGCAATGTTGCTTGTATGTTCAGGGAATCAAAAAGAGAATTTGGCTGGTTGGGTATTGGAGCTGTAGTTCAATGGGGAGGCAAATGCATTGCCTAAGAGTCAGAACAGTTGGGGACAAAAATACATAAGTGAAAGATGGAAAGTCGGATGAATATTTCAGAAAGAATGCTGATGACTGCAGCATCACCTGGCAGTTGTTTTGCTGAGGACATAATGCAAGGACACAGTTGTGTGTGTATGTGTACACATACTGCAAGAACATGAAAAAACATGTTAGGAATCAAAGCCATAAAAGCCAGCTGGGTTGATGGGCTTCCTTTACCACACAGCATTCCCATGCTTTGAAGATTTTCATGGTCAAAAGAGATACTTTTGAAGGCTTTCCTTCCAAACTCCAAACACATGTGAATGCTCCTATTCTTTCTGGTTTACTTTATATTCACATCACTGACATCCTGACAAGTACTCCAAACTATTTATGTATATTGAGCATACTGTTAAAAGGTATCAGTCTTTGAGAAAGGCAGTCAAGATTGTGCTATTGATAATTACAGAATACAGGTTGTTAAGAGAGATATTTCTGATAAATGAAACGCACTCAGAATTGAAGTTTATATACAGATATTGAAAATAGAATAATCGTTTCTTGTCTTGAATGATTAATATAACTTCAAAATACAGTTTATTTTGTAACATTTTTATGAAGATTACCATACTTCTGTTTTTTAGTGCAACAGTGAAATCTGTGGCTGTGAAAGAAATAGCATGGTAAGAAAATGTTCAGTTTATGAATATCTGACAGAGTATTGAAATTCACTCCTTCCCTCTAGATCTATGTAAGACAGATTCTATCATTATTGAGTGTTAATTTCACAGAAAACAGGGTTTAGTTGTTTGTGTCTCGAGAAAGATGAAGGTTAGAAGGGGAAGGGGAGAAAGAGAGCATAAAATCAGGTGAAGTGGTTATGGTGATGAAGTTATGAGAACCAGTGTAAAGAAAAATATGCAGGAAAAGCAATAGAGAATTATGTCAAGAAAAATGTGATAAAAAATATAACAGTAATTTGCAAAACAAGAGACAAATCCTGAGGGGAAAAAATTAAAATTCTAAAAAAATAAAAGAGTAACTCAGAGAAGGGCAAGTGCAAAATTTAGAAGCACCAAAATCCATAATGTGCCTTTCCAGTCATTGGTTCCCAGCACATTCAGGATCAGGGGAGCCCATAGCTCTGCTGGCACTCAGGAGAGCCCAGATCCAGGGACTGTCACCATATCAAGTTCTGCCATGTGCTTAAAAGCTTTTCTGTGCTCAGGTCTTCTGAGCTCTTTTGAGGAATGTGAAGATCATTAAATGCAAGAATTACAGCAGAAAGGGTACTGTGGGGAGTTATCTATTTGACCTCACTGCTATCTCTCCAATCTCTGGCTGCAAGGATCTTTTACAAAGTGCAAAGCATATGGATGGAATCAGTGGGTTTCCCATTCCTGCACCTGACACCTGGAATAATCCCACTACAGTCCTTGACAAGTGAAAATAATCACGCCTAGCAAGCTGGGAGCCTGCCCTTAAGATATTTACCATTGAAATCTGCAAATGGAAAAGTACTTTAACATGGCTGAAGCACATGAGAAGTTGTAGCCCCTTATTATGTACCGAGCTCCAGTTATAATCAGATTTAATAAGGATATAGCACTCTTGGAACTAACAAAGTATTGAGCAAATAAGAATTTGCAAAACAACTTTTATGAAATTAAGCCACAAATAAGCCTTTGATCTGTTCAAACTTTTATTATACTGATAATGCTAATTATTATAACTTAAAATTGGCCCTTGGCTATTGGTTTGTGATTTGAAGATACTCTGATGTCTTGGGAAAAAAAAAAGTAGCTTCTTACAGAGTGTTCTATTGACAAATCTTTCCTGTAAACATATTTCACTTTCTTACAATAGCATGTGGACTGTGTTATCCTTGATGATGGTGGATTTCTTTTGATGTCCAATCGAGATGAATATACACAACAGGTATGGATATTCTGGATATTCTTTAAGAGCTGAACATGAAAACCAATAGGAAGAAGTTCAAAGAGGAAAAAAAAAAAGCATTTCACTCTTAACTTACTCTAAAGATTTTAAAGATTTCTGAATCACAAAAATATTGCTGGATCAGAAGTTCTAGGGGGGTTGTGTTTTTTACAGTTTTCTTTATAGATGAAGACACCAAACTTGCTGCCAAGTCTCATTCTTTCTGCTTTACCATTGGGCTTGTAGGCTGCCAATGGGCTTAAGATGGTGAGGACAAGTAATATTTTATCCATACACCTTCTCATATTCTTCTTGCTCTTCCCCAGGCAGGGTCTCATTGATGCTACATTTTACAGTTACTGTCTAACTGGGGAATTTAGAACTGTGCACTTTGTCACGAGAAAAATATTTGGAAATGTTTTACCTTATCTCTCTGTATTGCCCCCCATCAGATTGGAAGATTCTTTGGTGAAATTGATCCTGGCCTGATGAGAAACCTGATTAACGTGTCCCTGTATGCCTTTAACAAATCTTATGACTATCAGTCAGTCTGTGATCCTGAAGAAGAACCAAAGCAAGGAGCTGGACTTCGTTCTGCTTATGTGGTCAGTAGTCCCACGTGCAGTGGCTCACAATCCATTGAACGTCTTCACTTGTTAATATAAATGAAATAACCTCTTTTATTTCCTTTTTTTTTTCCCAGCCTACAATAACAGATATTTTGCAGCTTGGATGGTGGGCTTCAGCAGCAGCCTGGTAAGTATGAGTGTGTAGGAAATCTCTGTATCCAAACTCTAATTATTCAGTGGGTTGAAACTTTATTTGAATTGAATTTTTTCCTCCATAAAAGTTCTCTGGACCCTTAGTTTCTGCAGTTTCTCATCATGAAAATTCTTAGCTATGTCTCAAGCATGACTATTTTGTCAACAGTTCAATTAAAAACTGCTCTTGACAGGTTTTGTGATTGTGTGTTCTAACTATAAAATCAGCTTCAAGAAGCAGAGTTTGGATTAATGGTCTAAGTATGATGGGCAGTTGTGAAGTCTAAATTATCATGTTTTGAATTATTGATCACTTGGTTCCCTATTTCAGAATATAATCTCTGCTTTTTTCTAGCAAGAAGTCCTAAGAACATCAATGTTTGCTTTTCAGTAAATCATTTTACAAAACGCATGAATCATAGAATCATTTGGGTTAGAAGGGATATTTAAAGTCCACTTCCCCTAGAGTGAGCAGGCACATCTTCAACTACATCATGTTGCTCAGAGCCCCATCCCTGACCTGACCTTGAATGTTCCCAGAGATGAGACATCTCCACTTCTATGTGCAACCTGTGCCAGTGTTTCACCATCCTCATTGTAAAAAATATCTTCCTTGCATCTAGTCTGGATCTTCCCTCTTTTAGTTTAAAACCATCACCCCTTGTCCTGCTGGAAGAGGTTCTGCTATAGTTGTTCTTCATCTTTCTTAAAACCCCCTTTAAGTACTGAAAGGCCACAAAGAAGGCTCTCCTGGGAGTCTCCTTTTATTCAGAGTGAACCCCAACCCTCCCAGCCTTTCCTTATGGCAAAGGTATCCCATTCCTCTGATCATTTCTGTGGCCTTTCTCTGCAGCCACTTGCAGGCCCATGTTTTTCTGTGCTGAGGACTGCAGAGCTGGCACAGTGCTCAGGTGGGGTATTTTACCTTTTCCAGAGCCATGTTGATTGACACTCATATCAGCTACTTCCCTCAGCACATTCCTTATGGAGATGTGGTGCTTTTGCTGTGTTGTGAATTGCCCCCTTGGAGACTGGTCCTTCTTCTAAAGACTCATGATATTTTTTTCCTAATAGTAATTACCAAACTGGAATAAATTACCTCCTTTACAAAGCAAAGTGTTAAAATATGTAGCAGCTAAAAAACTGTATAGTAATTTTCTCACAGAAGCACTATGAAGACAGAATGATGCTTTTTATTGTTGGTTACATTTAGTGAAGAGGAAGAGTAATAATCTTGGTTTTCTTGGACAACAGCAAGCTTCAAAAATTGGAGATGGGCAATAATCCAGAAGAGAAATTTGAGTTCTTTTCAAACAGAGAAACTTCAGTTTATCAGTGTTCAAATCAGACTTAGCAGTCTGGTCTCAATTTAGACCTGAGGTTTATTTTGTGTGATGTTTAACTTGAAAGTACAACAGTAAAGTGCTTTACTATGGCCATGTTTTTAATGGAATCTAGGTCAGAAGCAGGCAGAGAAGGCCATTAAGCAAGCAAAGTGAAAAGAGATGATCAAAAAATGGATTCAGTGAGGCACCTGGCAAAAGCAAGTACAGGGAAATAAGAGAAACCAGGTTATTAAAGAAAGCTATAGTGTTTCAGGCAAAAAAATGTGGGATAAAGGTGTGAGCTATCATTTTCAAAATTTATATGGGATACATCAGCATTTGGTTAAGAGAGTGCGTGTCATTTCTCCTTCATGCTCCTTTAAGTCAGGAGATTTAGGAGTTTTCCCAGGCTGCCTTTTTTGTTCGGTTCCCTGTAAATTGTGAGGTAAGCCATTACAAAGGATTCCTGTTTTCTGTCAGCAAATTGCATCACTATTGAATAGATTCAGGTCTCTTCTGATCCATAACTGCTCTGTGCTGTCCCTCTGATGATTCAAAGCACAGAGTTGAGGATGTGAATCCAGAACTCCTTCGGGGAATGCCTCCGCGGGGAAGGTGACAGGCATGTTCAGCTTCTTTACACAGGAATCACACTAGAAAAGGAGAAAAAAACTTTCAGGTTGAATGAAGTTATACAGTCCCTTCTCTCTGCAGAACAAATGTTAGAACAGAATGAGATGAGATTGGGTCATATTTGTGGGTAGAAGCAAGCTTAAAACTTGACAACTGGAATGTACAGCTTAGGAAGGTTAAGGAGAAGCAGAGAGTCAGAATATTCCTGTTGCACTTCCTGTTTTGACAGGGTGGTGGAGGAGAAAGGGTCTGTGTGTGTGGCAAGCTGGTACCTACTTTAAGTAAATAAAATTGGAAAAAATGCCATTATCAATGAAGAAAAAAAAATCAATAAATAGACCTCTTTAAGCCTAAGAATTTCGGCAGCATATATAGGAAGAAAATGTAGTCCATAGCTCAAGAGAGAGAATAGAGATGATTTTTAATGTCAACTGTTACAGTAATGCTTTTTAAAATATAGTATTCCAGTGTTAATCTCCTTCTCAGAAATTTAATGAACCTTAATCGGTGTAAAGTATCTAATTCAGGATCATGTTTCCTGAGCGTGTTAGAAAGGAGTTACAGTTGGTTTAAGTTGTAGAGAAACACCAACACGCCTCTTCCACCAGCGACAGAGGTGTAAAAGCGGGGCAGGGGTGGTGTGATAACATTTCCATTATGTGACTTGTGGGCACACATTGCAGCAAATCTGAACAGTAGAATAAAACATTAGTGTGAAAGACCTGTGAAAATGTGGGAAAAGAAAGCCAGAGTCATGCTGGAAGGTTTAAAGGAATACAGCTTTGATAACTGGCAAAAGCATAAAAAAAATTTATTGTTAATAACATATTTGAGTAGTTTTTAAGTATCCATTAAAATACAAAGAAGAAAAAGAGCCTTTGAAAATAAATCTGTTGTCTTTCTGTGTTCAGGTCTATCTTACAGCAGCTGTTTTTGAGCTTGACTTTTCCACGGTTCCTTGAAGCAGGTAAGTCAAAAGAACATTAAAGAGTCAACTTTGAGTGAAGTAGAAGGTAAGAATCTGGGCCAGGGGACATATTTGGGTCTCCCCATTATGTCTGTGACTTAAAAATGTCATTTGTTTGTTTGTTTATTTATTTATTTGTTTATTTATTTTATATCAGCTGATATGGAAGATGATGATTTCGGTGCTGCCCTGCCTAAAACAAGCTGTATCACTGAGCAAACTCAATATTTCTTTGAAAACAATGATAAATCCTTTGGTGGGATTGTAGACTGTATAAACTGCTCCAGGTAAAATTTCTTCAATATTAGTAATAACTTCGGGATTTTATTTATTTTGCAAAATATAGGGACACTATTATAAAAAGCAAAAATATATTTTGGATAAACTTCACCAAACTCACATAAGCAGGACAGAGAAGAATAGAGGCAGGCAAATTGCATTCTCTTTTTATTTGTTTATAATTAATTTTAATTTTAATCATTAAAAAATTGTAGAAATGCTTTAGTCAGTTTTTGTTTTATAGTCTGTGCTCCATGAAAATTGTATTTTTATCTCTGTCCCAATTTGTTTTCTTTTAATTTATTATATCAACTTAAAAGCATTCTGCAGTATCCCAAGGGATATGATCTTCTCTAATCTGGTTATGTATCAGAATTTTTGACAGTCAAGAAGATTATACAATTTATCTTCTAATTTATCTTCTTGTTGATAGTGCTTATGATTTAAGAGCCATGAGTCTTATAAAGCAAACGAAGGTATTATATTTTTTTATTAAAAGAATTACTCTCCAGACACCATAAGGAGCCCTATTGAAGATGATATTTAATAATAAGTGAAAAAAATTTATACTTCAGAAAAATTGCATCTTGGACCTAGATTTCTGTTTCAACAAGAGCCTTCTGAGGTGTTGCATACATTTTGAGCTTCTGAAAGCATCTTAGAAATTAGAATTAATAGCCAGATTTCAAACAAAAAAAAAGACAGTATTTCAAGCCAGGAAAGAAAGAGAGAGAGCTTTGGAGAATGGTGAAAACACACAGACATTTTTTCAGTGTCTGTACTTCCTCCTCCATGTGGCTAGTATGCATTGGGTTTATTTATAAACTGAAAACAACCCTACTATCTTAAATACCTTTTGCAGAATTATATGGACATAAAAATACAACAAATTCACATCCAATACATGACATGCATACTCCATGCTTCTCTCTCGACCTTCTTACAGACAGGTTTATGTTTTGGGGTTTTGTTTGTTTGTTTTTGTGGTTGGGGTTTTTTTGTGTTAACTGATGCAGAACTGATGTTATTTCTCAGTACAACTACTGTGGTAGCAGTAGAGAGCTAACTATTAACTCAATTAAAGTAATTTTATGCTCTTTTCCATTTTTTTCCACTAACAAGTCTAGTTGAAAAAGAGTACGATGGAAATGTCAAAAGATTACAAAATTTATTATAAATCTTTCTTACTGTTTTTTAATAAAAAAGATAAACAGTAGCAAGCAGACTAAATCTGTGAAGCTGGATTATTTTATTCCAATACTGTGTGTCCTTCTCAAATATGATTTTCCTTACTTCATTTAAACATCGGTTTTTGTTGATTTTTTTCCCAGACTTTATCATGCAGAGAAGATTTCAAACACCAATCTAGTGTTCATTATTAGTGACAGCCAACTGCTGTGCCGTTCCTGTGACCCAAAGCCACTGATGCAAGCAGAGAAGCCGGGTATCCTTTAAAAACCATGTTATTTAGCAGTGTGGATTGATTTTTGGCTATGGGATACTGGAATCTGTTTGGGGAGAAATGAACCACTTATCTGTGTTATTACCATGGTTGCCCCTGGAGTACTTGAAGTAGCAGGTATTTGTGGATGATATCACAAATCATGTGAAGCAGCAGTCATTGAGGTAGAGAGCAAAGCTGTTATTTGTGAGAATTTAGACAGAAATGGGCTCAGAGGAACTTAATGAAGTTTCAAAAAAGCAGATACAAAGTCTTGGGCCCAGGACAGATTAATTGCCCAGCTGGACAGGCTAGGGACAGAGTGACAGAAAGATTTGCAGAGAAAAGGTGGAGGTTTGTGGTGGGCAAGAAGTTGACTGGGAGTTGGCATTGTGCCTCACAGAGAAGTGGGCTGGTCACATCCCGGGCTATGACAGCAAGAGTGGAGTCAGCAGACTGGGAGAACTGATCCATCCCAACTCTTCAGCACTGGTGAGACCATATCTGGAGTTCTGTGTGCTCCCCAGGACCACACTGCATACAGGAGGGAGTCTAGGGTAGGACCACCAAGGAGGTTGGCATGTGAGAGCACAAGCAGGGAAAGTCTGAGTGTCCTGGGTTTGTTAAATGTTTAGAAAAGACAAGGGTATGTCTGTCTAGAGAAATAACATAAAAAAAGGCCAGATAAGAGTGTTTGGTCATGAAAAGTTGAGGTGCTGCATGTTGGTTGGTTGATGAAGGCACTTTAGTGTGTGCCAGTGTCAAAGACAAGTTTACTTCTAGTGGGAACTGCATCAGCCATCAAAGGCTAGAGTTCATCCAGCTGTACAGAATTTCTTCAGAGCTGGCTGGAGACATAGGTGGCTTACATGCTAGGCAGAGTTTTTGCAACACAAGCATTGAAATTAAAAGCATGTGAAAGACTGTTTTAATTCACAACCACCTTTATGCCAATCTCTCTGCTTTAGCCTGTTCATTGCAGTAGATACCTGTAGGTGATGGTGATGGAAATACATAAAACCAATTCTAGGTCAGGAGAAATTCACCTTAGCCATTCTCTTCTACGTAGGCTTGAGGACAGCATGCCAGAAGTGGTAAATCAAACCATAATTTGGATTACTGTGACAGAACAAGGAAAACAATTAGTAATACCTCCGTCCACGTCAGGAAGTTAGTTGAGACAACCTCTCCCACTCCTGAAGGAAAAGCAGATGGTGGTACAGATGACTGTGTTTCTTTGGCACAAGCAATACATTCATTGCCACATTAATAAAACTGGAATTCCATCTACGCTTGGGTTGAAAAGGAAGTTACATTGGGGTGTCATCACAGAGCTATATAAACTTAGCCTAATATTCTAATTGGCTTCAGTCCATGACAGTTTGATCAACTGTTTCCACTGTCTGAATTTATGGACAGCACTCACTATAGAAAATGAAGCATGATGGATGGGAAGGGGCACATGACTTGCATTTCCCTGTGGAGCCCAAAACTACTAGAAAGAAGTAAATTACCTAAAATGGCAGTCAGAACAGCTGGGGGGGCTTATATTGACTAAAGGAACTGTTTTATTTTTGTTCAACTATGCAGTACTAAGCTATTCAACTCTTTTCTGTAACTAAGGTACATAGTGAAAGGCAGATGTAGCATAACATCACCCAAGCAGACAAAATGACCTTTGGGTGCTATTTGGATGATTATTATTACACTTTGCTTCCTTTTGGCTGGTGCAGCTTTGCTTATGCAGCCTCTTGGAACATTTTTGTGTTTCAACTTTCCTTTCAGTTGAGCCACAGCTGAGAAAAGGGGAGATGAGTGTGATAATGTCTGAATGAAGGCAGATGCAGACTACAGAAATAAATTCCCATCATCTTGCCTTCTCTTTGCTTTGGCCTCTCCACTTGTTGCACTGAGGCTGCTGTACTACTCCATTGTAGTGCATGAACAAGATTGCTTCAGGTGTAAATTAGAGCTACTAAGTTCTGGCACTGTATTCTTTTAATAGATTTAATATGTGTACTACATGGAGTGGAATAAAAAGAAAGCTTAGCCTACTGAATGGTAATATAAGCAGGTTTCGCCAGAAGGTTATTTTGCAGTTTGCCATATCCATGCCTTTCAAGTCTGCTGCAATGACTTGTGCCCTTCATCAGCCAGTGGCACATGTGAAGTGCAGTGTGAAGAACTCTTTAACACCAGCAATTAGAGATTTCAGAGATGTGAGCTAAAGCAGTACCTCATATATTCAGTTAGCTAATTAATAGCATGTCACTGCTCCCCTTTCTCTCCTGCTCTTCTGCTGGTAGCATGGACAGCATTTTCTCTGTCTGCCTTCATCACTGAAATGCTAATGGGATCTCAGTAGTTCTCCTGTCATTTTCTACAAAGCCTACAGTGGCACAATCTTTTCTATGATATTTGGGGTAATATAAGTGTACCCATAATTGAGTCAATAGTTTTTATAGGCTTTCACTGCTATATTCAACCTGTATATGACATTACTTTTCCAAAAAAGTTTCATTGCTTTTACTGTGTATCTTCATTATGACAGAGTAACTCAGTGGTAACATAAGCTATAACTAATCAGCACCATTGAAAGTTGACTGTTTTATGAAATATTTTCTGAAATATTTATGTAATGATAAAAAAGCAATACAGAAAATGTTAAAACAAGTAAGCTTTTGTTTTATTTCTGTTTACGGTTCTGAAAATGTTCTAAAAAGTTCTTCAGGAGGTTTCTTTTCTTTATTATAGCAGTATGAAAAAAGGCATTTTATTTTGATTTATCTAAATGGTTGGACTGGATTTCTTGAATTTAAACAAGCAACTGTAATTATTGATTTTTATTTCAGCACTATTTGAATTAGTGTAAATCTTCTCTCCTGCCATAAAAATAAAAACAGAATGTTGATCCTGCTCATGCACAATGCATGAAAAAAGTGACACTCCTTAACCAGAGAAACAGATGAAGGGCCAAATCCATGTGAAATGGTCAAACAACCGAGATACAGAAAGGGTCCCGAAATCTGTTTTGATGAAGCCAAACAGGTAAAGTTGAAGTTGTAAGACTTTAAGACTACCTTTAAAAACAATTGTAGAGCAGCTTTAGACAATCAGTGAAAAATGTGTTTAACTGTACCTTGGTGCCTGTAACCTTTTTATCACTAAACATACTGCTCACTCTAGACCATAGTCACTTTATTTCAATTAACATAAACTTAACAGCTGCTTTGTTATCTGCCTGTCCTATAACCATTGCACTTTCACACATGATTCCCACTAAAGTAGCATCAGTGAACATAAAACTGTTGGTCTCTGTATGGTACTGTGAAACTCAGTTCTTCAATGACTTGCACAAATATATTATAATCTTGGCTTAGAAGTAGTATTTTTACAATAATGTTGCTAAATATTATTTAAAGTATTGTTAAATTATTTAAATTTTATGTATGGTTTAGGACATTGTTTCTAATTCTGCAAATTGTACTGCCTTTGGGTCATGTTCTTAGCAGGTTTAAAAGTGCATTGCTTTACTGAAATCACTAAAACTCTGTGGTATTTCTGTGTTGAAGGCATCAGTTTTGAAAGAGAAAAATTATAACTGTGCCACATATCTAAACTATTTTTAATCTTATTTCTATGTTGCCTTTCAAAGATACAAAAGAGATTACATTGGATTCAAGTTGTTCAGAATAAATCTCAAGACAAATAGTACTGAACAAGGAAGTGCCTGGCATTAGTTACAATAAAAAGTTTATAAATGCATTTTCAATGCCTCATGCAATTCTGCCATTTCTGCAGTGGAAAGTTTGTCCCAAACCAGTGTACTTAATTGTTTATAACTGCTGTATACCAAAATTTGTTCCAGTATGTTCTCTGCTTTTCTTGTAATGAGGCACAATTACTGACATGTCAGTAGTATTTTAAAAGTTTAGAGAATTGGTATTCAATGCATTTTTCTAGTAACCGAATTTTATTTTAAAGAGGAAGTCTTCTTACTGGCCAACAAAGATTAAATAAAGTTGAAAACCCATCCAAAAGCTATCCAGCCATTGTAAATATTCCAAATGATCCTGATATGATTGTGTGTGAAAGTACAACTCTTGCTCACTAGCTTGATGTGCTGATCAATGTGTAAGTCATGTGTTTTGTAACAGTGGATTGTTTTGATTAAGCTTATTTGCAAAATTTGCTGTGAATCTCTTGCTCTTGGGTGGATGCTTTCACATTAACTCTGCTAACTGCCAGCAATCTGCATGATATCTCATCTTGTATGTCTTTTTTTCTGTGTTTTCTTTCCTTTCCTCTACTTGCTACTTTGCCCGTTATTAATAGGATCAGCCTATATGCACAACGAGTCGTGCCTCTGCCATGATGTCCGCTCCTATCTTCATTTTTCTGCAAGTTTTCATGTGGTGTGGATGGTCAGTTACTTTCTCTAATTTTTGTTTTGTTCTTGGCTTAAAAAATTAGCAGGCTTTTTTACTTACTGAGCATACAAAAGAAAACAGAATGAAGCGAGTCCCAAAAGCAACAATCTGGAGTAAATTACTGTCGCAATATTGAGGGAAATTAAACATTAAAAAAAACCTGTCTGGAGCCTTATAAATCACAATTACTAAACATGAGGGCCTCTCCCATAGAACATACAAAGACGAGGGAACCTGTTGGATTTATATGGTTGGCTCTTTGAGATTGCACATGTACCAACTGAATCTGCATCCTTCACTTCTAAGAATTTTTTCCTTGTCCTTGTTAAAATGAACAGAAGAAGAAAGTTTTTTCACAGATAAAGATACAAAGCAAATAGAAGAGACAGCATACCTGTGAAAGTAAAGCTTTACTTAGGGGTGGCAAGGATGAGTGTTATGTGTGTGTTGTTATTGAGAAGAGTAAGGAGTTTTCACTGCATTCAAATGAACACAACAGTTAATGATGGAAGATAACGGTGTGAATCAATTTGATTAAACTAGGAATTCAGTAAAATAGTATTTTTTTACTTCTTAATTTTTGGCGACCTAAAGATATTACTTGCCTGATTATGGCAGAAGGTGAGGTTTTGCTTCTAATTAACTAAGTTCGTTCCTGTATATTGACCAAGTGCAGACTCTGGGCTTTCCAAGTAAAGCCTTGGCAATTGGACTGTGCTGCATTTGATGGTGTGGGGCTGCATCATGAGCCACTGTGCAAGTGACACCTCTGCAAGAGAACTGCTGAGCTAAAGAGCAAAAAATGTGTGTCTGAAGGGGGTTCTGATCAACATTGTTCTGAAAACCACTAGAGGGAGATACTCACATGTCTATCAAAGTAAAGCAAACTGAGGCAGAACCAAAAGCTTACAGGGCATTTTTCAGAGTTAGTGTAATGAAATATTAAAAATTAATGAAATATTGAAATTAATTGAAATTTAGAACAGTTATTTTCACAGTAATTTATATTCTCTCTATATTTAAGGGAAGTTTCAATTAATATATCTTGAACATAAATGAAAAAAAAATCTTTAAATTCTGTTTGTTTCTTTTTTGAGTAATTTTGAAGTTTCTTATTCTGTATTTAAATGACGTAGTTTCTTGCAAACCTAGGAACTTTCACAACCATGGCAAAAGGTTGTAGGGAA
>NW_005054577.1:198078-221013 GCF_000277835.1 Geospiza fortis
AAGGTGAAAGGCCTTTCTTTAAGCCAGTAGTATTTCACATTAAAATCTAGATTAGCATCTCATGTTCTTGCTCATGCTATTTGCTCTGTACACAGCTTTCTTTAATTAAAAAGCTACTGTCCAATGTACATAAAGCAGCAGAGACTCACCTTGAGCTGAATTCTTTATGCCCAAAATGTGCTTTCTACTGAAGGTGGGAAACACCCAGAATATAATTTTAGCTGATAAGCTTTTGGCAGCAGAAAGTTATAAAGGTAATTTTGTTCATCCATCTTGTTTTTAATAACTTTGTGATTTTGGAAACGGGTTCTCTCTGGACATTAATCTGTGTAGTTATATTAAAATCACTGAAGCCAACACAGATACAATCCAGCTGATCAGGTTCACTAACCTGACAGGTTTTTTTTTTACTTTTCATCAAGGATAACAAAATAGTCATTATCACTGCCTCAAATGGCTTGCTCTTACTTTGTACATGCACGCTGGTTTTGTTTGCTATGCCTGTGACTAAAGAAAATAACTGTACAAGTTTTTAGCCCTCACTAGGAATGTCTTACTTCCATCAGCTTCCAGGTATGTCAGTGGGAGCTTTGAGGGTGATCAGCAGTCCAGGCAACTGGATATATCCCAATGGAATTGCCTGTGTCCCCAGTCTGTGCATGGGGAGCTCTACACCTTTGACAGCTTTGTCTGGTAGTCCAGACAAAGGAGGGTAACCCAAAATTTGTGAATGACCATGCGTTGAAACTAGAAATTACTCTTGAGTAAAAGTGAAGGTGATCACAATGTAATATGAAACATTTATAATACATGCTTATAAAAGGTATGACTGAGGTAATCCATTGGTATCAAGGCTCTTTGGGCAGACATTGTTTTATAAGTCAGAGTAGCACAGTGGGTTCTGATGAATTATTATCATTTAAAAACAAAGTTTTAGTACATTAAATAGTTATAGTGCACTTCTAAAGGAGAAACAAGTACATTTATAGCCTTGGTGTATATGTGTATATATGTATTTATAGTTCCAAGTGTATTTTTAAAACTTTGGACTGGCAGTGTCTTCAAGGAAATGCTGATGTATAGCAATGAGTATGTTGCTTTGATACTTAAAAATGAAGGTATGGTTTTATAAAAGCATTCATTTCCATTCTGAAAGTACTAAATAATTTTCATGGCATGTGATGCTGTAGAACAGGCTTACCTAGACTTGTCCTAGTAAGGCATGACATGAAGAAGATGACATTTGGATCTGACACTTCTCTACCTCAAGCATGCAAGAAAATTTGATGTAAGGAATGCAAGAAATTTCTCATACACTTCTGGTGAAATGAAAGCAGCCTACAACAATTCTTTCCAATTTCTTTTACAAGTGTCTCTCTCTTCAAAGAGAATTTATACACAGACATAATTTTGAAGACAACAAAGAGAGAGGACATCCCCAGCTGATCTGTTATTCAGGATTTGTGTGATTAATGTCATGGGCTGGAAAATTTCAGTGAAACTGCCTAAAAATAATTCAGTGTCTAATTGCGAAGAGGTAAAGATAAGATAATGTAAAGAGAAGATAAAACAATGCTGTATATCTTTGTTATAAGATACTTTAGAAGAAATCTCAAAAATAACATTAACATGAAACAGCTGAAAAGTTTTCTTAAGGCTCAAGAAGACGGGAAGCATTTTTAAAAAAAAAGCATTTTGAAGACCATTCAAAACTGACATTTTTCTCAATCTAGTTTTAAATTGGGGTGGAATCCTGCTTATTTCAAGGGGACTGTTGATAGTTTTAATTCATGTAAATAAACACAATCAGATTTTGTCCTCTTTTTTATCTTATATTTTCACATTTCCTGTAGTTTTGACAACAGTGAGAGCACAGAAGAAAATTACAATGTGAAATTCTGTGGGGAAAAAATTAATTTAGATAGGATTTACTGTACCTTCTTTGCCACGACTATTTTTGTTTTAGCTTAGGACACAAAAGAATTAACTGATTCCAGAGACAATATTTAGAAATTGTTCTTGGCAGAACTGCTGGTTTACCACTGCAAATTGGTCTACAAACCTCAGAAATTTGATGTGGCTTTGATCAACATGAGGTTAAAATCTCACTAAGCTTTAAATATGTGTGTAAGCCTTGTATGCTTTTGTGTAGTGCAGTTTAATGCTGTCGTTCGTAATAAGATGATGCCTGTCCTGCATGAGGCTTCCAAGATATTCTCTACTGTTGTGAATTGTGAATCCTTTAAAAACTTCTCTGTGTAGTCTTAGGGAGAGGGGAAAAAAGATACCAAAATACTTCATTTCAACCCAGTAGGAATATTACATTGTATGACTCATGAATGTAAGAGCAGTTGAGAAATTGTGGTGTGGTTTAAAAAAAACCAAAACTCATAGAGCAAATAGACATGGACAACAGAATGGAAGGTGTTTTCAAAAAGACGTGGTGGTAGGATTAATTTATCAACATAATTTGCAGTATTTGGTCTAATGCAAGATGGCTTAAGCTGAGTCCTGTATAACTCTATATGAGGAGGCCTTCTTGCTATACTGGATGCCATTTTTGCTATAAAGGTATTTTCCCTTCATGTTATGCACAATTTTGTTTAAGACCTTCAGTTTACTACTTATATTCTCCAGACATGTCCTGTCTGTTGGAAATTTTAAATCTCCTGCTTTGCTTTCAACTCTTTCTTCAAAGATGACTCTTCTAAGTAATTTCAGTGATAAGAATAATAAATACCAAGAGGTAACTCTGAGTACCATTCACTGAATTCATGTGAGAGGAAGCCTTTACTGATAATTCTGTTTTTAATGGTAGTCACTGTGAGGAAGAAGCAACAGGGTTATTTTTAAGTACTTTAAATAGAAATAAAGCTGCATGACAAGACACAATGCAGATGCAAATAGTGACAGAGCCAAACTAAATAAACCAGAATGTTCAGTGCATCTTGAAATCTTAGCATCCTAGTACAAATCTGGTGCAGCAGAGTTCACTTAGGATTTCTTGTTGACCAGAAACCTTAGGAATTTTGAACTTGTACAGTGCAATCAACCAAAAATAAACCAAACCAAAAACCAAACCAAACCAAAACAACAACAACAAAACCAAATAAAACAGAAAGCCTAAGCCAAAACTATACAACTAAATTATAGAGCTAACACATGAAGGAGCTAAATCTGGAAAAAAACTACTGTTAATAAAGAATGGCAACCAACATGAGGTCTTTGCTTTAGGACAAAATGAATTTTTATTTCTTTCTAAGGAAATTGAATGCTATTTTTTGAAGTTTTTTTGGGCTTGGGATTGTTGGGGGTTTTTGCATCCAAGTTTCTAAAGGAGACTCTTGGTGAATGCTATAATTCTTGATAATGTACTGAGTCTACTTTGTCTGCTTTATCTGATTTTCCATATTTCTTCCCAAACTGTTTTGGAAACCTACCAGCTTTAAAAAATGCATTGTGCGCAAAATAAATAACATTATAATTCTCACCCATTAAAGCTGGTATAAAGAACTCATTGAAGGTCTTTCCTATGCCCTGTAATTTCCAAATTCTGTCTTTACACCTCTGTTTTGAAGGAGTTGCCCTAACATCATATTTGGCTTTGTGGTTTTAATTTAGTCAAAAAATTTCTATTATCATTTCAGTGTATTCTGCAAAGAGGTTACAAAGAACGCCTTTATTCCCCCCCTGTCCATTTCCTGTTTATATCTGATCTGCCATTTTTATGTACTTTCTTGTTCTTGCCCATTTGAGTAAACTTGATGTCCTGCATTGCTATTCTTACAAAGCTGGGAAGTTCTGCTTAAGGAAATTTGCTGATAAATTAAACATTGTTTAATGACTCTTTCTTATTTATCATGATTGTACTTTTTATAGACACACACACACCCACACACACCTACCCCAGCCTTGTCTTAATTAACTATTAATTGCATATGCCTCAGTGGCATGTCAGTCGGAACCAGGAGCTTTTTCTTGACTGTTGGCTTTCCTCTGCTTTCTGTTGTATATTTTTTTTTTTAATTTCTGTGCCAGCAGCCAGCCTGTTACTGTTCAGACTCAGTTGTCTGTCCTTCCCTGCACATATTGCTCCTGTTCAAGAAGTTTCCCCAGTTGCTAATATACCTGAATTCCTTTCCACCTACATTGTCTTCTTGCCCTTGGAGGCTTGGAATCTTTTGGAATATGGAAAGTGTCTTTTTATACCATGGTTACAGAATACTGTGAAAACAAGAGAAAGACCAAATATTTTCAGCCTTCAGAGCTACCATGAATCTCAGACAAAGTGGAGAGGGGAAAATTTTCCTGGTGTTTTAGGTACTAATCAGAGTTTGTATCAGTCTTGAGAAACAAGGTTTAAGGTGTTACAGGCTCCAGAACAGGTATCAAATGTATTTCAGTCAGACTAAAGATTAGGTCCATCATGTGAAGGGTATTAAGCATTATAAGTAAAGAGAGAGCAAAGATCAGCAATTAATGGTGGAGAGGAATGAGGAAGAGTGATGTGATTGCTGTGTGGCATAAGGAATAGTTACTGATGCATGACAGCAGTGCAGCTGAGACAGCTTCAAACTGCATCAAGCATGTACAAGTAGTGCAATAGAAAATTTCCTTGTCATACTTGAATAGAGCACCAGAGGCAGAGAAAAGATTTTCATTCTCTTTGATCATATCTTCACCTGCAGACCATATTCATTTTATTGTGCAATCATTTGATGACATGATGAAATGGACATAAACATATTTTTGTGTTTGTTTTCTAAACTTGAAAAGTTATCTGTTCTTCTATCTTTTCTCACAATAAAGTCATACTCAGAATCTTAAAATGAATGCAATTTTAAGCAATATAGATGGTGTTTACTGGGGCCCCCAGGTATATTCCACAGCATTTCTTGATGGATGGTGTAAGTATCCCATCTAGTTCATAAGTTTGTGCTGTAAACCTTTAAAGTATTTAATCCTCCCATGTTTATAAATTAATAGTGCCACTCTTTGTATCAAAAATCAGAGGAACTTCCAGGGATTATTTTACTGTTATTTTAGCAAAATAAAACGTATAAGACCAAAAATGATGCCTCAATGACGGTTCAAAATATTGAAAGCTAAGCTGTAGGTTACCTCTCAAGCAGCTTCCCTGTAATTAATATTAAATGATTTCTTCTCTTCTTGTCGACAGGAAGATTCAGCTGACTGCGGTGGGGCCTCTGGTCTGAGTCCATCACTGTGGTCTATGGTAGCAATTCAGTTGGTCCTGCTTTGGCTGTTATCTGGCAGCAGACACTGCCAGTTATGACCTTGCTAAACCAAAACCTGCATAACTTAATCGAGACCTGGCCAAAACGATAGCCTCAGTTCCATTTTCGAAAGGGTCAGCTACTGAGACAGCAGCAGAACAGCAGCGCTCGTGTCTGGTTATCGCGCGTTGTGAGACTCATCGGGGCGCCATGATGCCTGCATGTTGGAGTGTCAGATCCTTAACCGTGTGTGAATGCTGCATCATCCACGCCATCCAAACAGATTTCTGTACCTGCCCCACTGGGGAAAGCTAAAACCTTCTGTTTATTCATTTGTTTGTTGTTGTAATCTTGATGACTTCATGTAAAAGGGCTCCCCTAACAATAGCTTATGTATATGGTTTTCGTTTCTTTTAAGCTTTGGATATCTTGAAGATTTATATTCTTTTACATGAACAGTTGTTTAAAAACCAAAAAGAAAAAGACAAAGGAAAATGTTCTCCCCAATGTAAATTACTAGCACCGCAATGGCTGCTTTTAACATCACTTTTGTCCAAACTTGTTGAGTAAAATGAAAATATTGGCCAGTCTTCACCAGAAGTTCAGCATGATTGGAATGCTTTATGATGAGTGGTTAATTTTCCAAAATGAATCCTACAGCCAGCTAAGCTTTTGTTGGTTGATATTGTATGTAGAAAGGAGGGAAGGGAGAAAACTACTGTTTTTCAAAATTCAAAGGTACTGGAGAGTGTAACTAAAAAAGTGATTTTCATCTTAAACTTGGTGTAATCTTCTGTCAGAAAAAAAATTGTTAATTTAAATGTAATATTCACCTCCTTTTCACAATGCAGTTACATATAAAGCTAGTAGAAATTCTTCAAAGGCTGAAACAAAAATGCTTGTGAATAAAAAATGTCTTTGTGATATTTGAATGTTGGTTTCCAGGGGTATTTTGCATGATGATGATGCTAAGTTATTGTTTTTCAGTTTGTTTTCTTTGATGGTAGAGTATAGTTCATTGAAAAGATAACAGAGTGATTCTTGTATTGTGTGAGAAATTGAACATTGCAATGTGTTGCAATCAAATCATATTACATTATATTATGAAACAGAGCTCTGAATATACTGTGCAATGAAAAAGCTGAGAAAATAGGGTAAATATAGCTATTGTAACAAAATGGTTGAGGTGGATTTTTTACAAAATAGTGATCTCACATGAAAACCTGTGTACAGATATTTTAAGAATATAAAAATCAGATTTAACACATTTATTTTTGGAAGTATATGTTCTCTAAGGTTCATATCAGGTTCCCCCTTTGTTTCCTTCATATAAACCCACCCATAATATTAAAACTTATGCTGTTGCTATTTAGAATTGAAAATAGCATATTTAACAGCCAAATGACCTGGTTGCTGCGATTAGAAAAAATATAAACAAATGGGGAGCCTTGAATCTATATGTATGCACATTGATACTTGATTGTGAATAATAACTCTAGAAGTTGTTTTTATACAACCTCATTGGTGATACAGGTTGGTGCAGTAAATTACAATATTACAGTGTAGCATAGTGTTGATGCAAAATATGATTTGTGCTTTTTTTTCTAGTTTTCAGAACTAAACAGTATTGCAAGACAGCTAAACCAATGAATGTGCAACTCTGCTGGTATTGTACAGTTCTGCTAACAACTGCAATATGCAAATATTAATATGGCACAATACACTAGCTCATTAAAAAATAAAAAAATGCAAATCATCGGTATGTATACGCTGGCAATTGATTGATATAATTTTGATCATGCCAAAAGCTTAAAAAATGATTGGGCATGCATTAATATCCTATGAAAACTGAAGAAGCTACTCCAAGCCATGGCATGGCTTGAATGATCAGATGTCTACTGTGGTTGTACTCACGGCTGGTTCATTGTTTTTCATGTACCTTGGCTCCAGCTGTGTATTTTCTCATGTTTGGAAATACAGTGAGTGAAAAACAGAAATCCTGATCTTTTGATCAGCGATAAAATCTAGGTTTAAAAAAAATATACCTAGCAATGTCAGAGGGTAAAAAGTACAATTAACTGTTTTGGATGACTTCAGGTCCTCCCCAGGGAAGGTGAGCTAATGTTGATGATAAGGGTGAAGATAAACTTGGAGCTCTTCCTTGTGGTCATAGTGCTGTAGTTCTGTTCACTCTAGCACCAATTACCACCTGATAAAAAAATTGGTTTGAGTGTTTCTAATGCCAAGACTGCATCCAGTGATTTTTCTTGATGTGGTCAATTGACATTTTATGGAAGGAACAAGTTTTCTAGGATTAGGCCAATAATTACTGCGCTCACTGCTTTTACTCTGAGGTTACTTTAAATACTCGTTGGTTTGCGTTGTGCTCTTTTAATTTCATCTTATTATTGTAAATTCTCTATAGTTTTCACTTAGCTTCCCAAAAGAAACCCTTCATGGACAAGTTGCACTGTTTAAAACACTTTGCTGGTAGGCCATATTCAGAGTTACTTTATAAGTATTTGATTGGAGTTTGTTGGAAGAAAGAAAGATGGCACAAATTCACGCTGCCACAGGAAACATCTGTGGCTTTTGCTCTTATCCCACTTCCCTTAGAGTGCTCAGGTGCAAGAGGAGGGAGAAGCCCATGCCATGCAGACACACAGCCCTCCTGGGTGATCCAAAGAGGGAAATGCCCTTTGTTCCTCTCCTCTGCCCCTCTATATGACCTGAAGAAATGTGTTCTACATAAACATTTAGCCTTCCAGCTAACATTATGATGTTCTATATAAACATTTAGCCAACATGATTCCTATCTTATTAATACTTTAGAAAGTAGTATTTTAAATACTTAGAAATTATATATTATAGTATATTCAAGTGATTGTCAAGACTTTTTTTAAATACCCCAATATCTGCAAAATGAAAAACATAGACCAAAAATGCAATCTGAACTTCAGCTATCTCAAAATGTCAATACCAGTCTGATAGAAATAACTCGCATGAATAAATTCTCATGCAGAAGAGTATCCTTATTCTCACAGTGCATCATAGTCATCTTCTCTTATCTTTGAAAGAAGAACCTTGATCCTAAAGTTTAAATTAAAATATTTTAAAATATGATATACTGTAAAAAGCTGTGGTTTTTAAAGTCAGATACAAGGCTCTGTCAATGGATGCTCAACTACTTTAAATAGCATGAAGGGGACTGTTGGGACTGGTTCAGTTCACACAAAAAGTCATGCAACGTATTGTACATCTGACAAGTAACCCCCAGTAAAGTTGTTACAGCATGGTACTGTGCAAAACATGATCTGAGGACTTAACATGAAAGGTTTCTTTCTAGTTTTTTTTTTTCTTTTGAACAACCAGCATTACTGCCGAAACACTGACCGTGGTCCATATTTGTAACAGGTTTTTAACATGACATAGCAGGTCTGATTGACAAGATTTTAAGGTCCTGTACCTTTAAGACTTTAGTATGATCTTTTTCATGTTTCTAATGCTTGAGGCTTTACTGCTTAACTTGACAAAAACAACAGTGTTGCTGCCATTTGTAAGTTTTCCTACAATATTCCTTTTATTAACTTAAAACCTGGCCTTACTGGTTTCAAATAGGCAGTATCCCTTTTAAGTGACCTTTGCAACCCAAGTGTTACTTGCTGTGGTTGAGAGCTTTTTGCTGTCACAGAAGAGACATTAAAACCTTTTTTTCCCATTAACACATAACAAACATGCTTAGTACAACTTAATTCCAAAACACAACCTCAGTACCACTGATCCAAAAATTCAGATGCTAGCACACTGGTTATTAAGAAATATATTAATGCCAAAAAGGCATTGCAATGCACTCCAGTGTTTTTGGAATGTCAACCTAAGGTGAAATCTTAATAACTCCTTTCTTGGGATAAATTTTACCCTAACTTCATCAGACATCCAAGCCTTTAACAAAGGCCACATTTATTATTATTTTGTTCATACCACAATGTTAATATTGTTAATACTCATTGTACACTACTGTAAAAAGATTAAAACAAAGCATCTGAATACAATTCAAGACTTTTGAAAAGTTAGCCTCACCCTGTTCCCAGCTACTTGCATCTGTCCTGTTTATGGTTTAAAAGAAAAACATCATCATGAAGAAATATTTCACTGAGGCTAAAGGGATACTGTCTTGTTCAGATGCCATGAAATTGCGATTGTGATCTGACAAAGCTGTCTTCTCTTCTTGTGTTGTATGGAATGTCTGGATCATGCTTTCTGGGATATTTTTATTGAAATGCTCAGTGTGCGTTTCCGCAAAAAAAGACTTGGCTGCTCTTACAAGGCAAGCAGGTCTTTCTCCCTTTTCTTGTGTTCTCTTGACACTTTTGTGGAACTTGACAAGCCTGGAAAAAAAATAATTTTTTGTAAAAATTTGTACAATAATGTTATAAAAAGTTTATAATCCTAGAACTGTTGTGTTAATTATTGTGCAAAAACAGTATATTCAGAATAAAAGTTTATCATTTAAAATCAACAACTATTTTATTGTTTATTCTGTATAATAAAAACATGTAAATAAGCCTATATTATTTGCTATATAATACTTCTGTGTTTCATGTAATTAAACCTAAGTGTCTGAGGAGAGTGAAGACAGTGACTTAATGCAGGTCCTCATGGGGTTCAGAGAAGGACACGCAGCAACCTTAATTTCTGTTTCATTTGTGACTCTGAAAATTAAAAAAAAAAAAAGAAAAAGTGAAAAAAAAGAAAAAAACAATGAAAACTGAGGGTCTATAAAGCTCTCAGTAAATTAGGAGTCTGAGACAGCTGAAATATTCCTGTTGTCCTGAAACAATTGCTTTTGGAAGGGGTTGCCATTTGCTAACTTATAAACACTGATGAAGTCCAAGGGTTCATTCACATGGAGAAGCAGAGTAAAATCAGATGGCTCAGATGGGTCCTGCCCAAGTTGTTGTCCCCACCTCTGACCAAAACTGAGTCATGATCCAGTCAGCTTCTGTACTGCTGCTGTTCTTAGCTGAGGACTATAATTAAAGTGGATGGATGCACCTCAATAAACAGGCTTGGGGTGCTCAAGAGGTTCTTTGCTGGGTTTCAGACTTCCTGCAGGGGCACTGGCAATCTCTGAAATGCAGGGCAGAAAGCTGAAAGTAGCAACTGCTTTAGAAGCCTGAATTTAATCCTTGTCTGCGAGTGTGACACAGCCTAGAGAGAATGGCAGTTATAAAATTCTGATGGATTTACTGGATCCCTGAGGAGTAGATAAGAGAATAAGAAATCAAATGCAGATTCTAGTGCTGCAAAGTAATAGATCACCCATGTGGAAATGCTACAAGGCAGTGCATGACACTGTGCATCAACATCCAGAGATTACCAGCCTCAACTAGATTAAACATTGCTTCCTAACTACATGATTATCCCCACATGCTGAATGCACTCATCCATGTTTTCTGTAGGCTGACTACCATTGAGATGTAGAAATAAATAAATCCCCAAATCCCTTTCTTGTGCATGTTTAGTTTAATTGCTGCATTAAAATGCACTAGTCATTAAGTAAAGGAAAGGACACTCTTGAACAACATGGTTTTTAAACAACAACAAGGTTTTCCCCCCACACTTCTGGAATTTATAAGCATCTTTGACCTCATCAGTTTAATATGGGAATGGCTGCACTGCAGTGAGATATTCTATATTCATCCCTTGTGCAAATCAAACCAGAATGCACTTGGCCTGTCATATAGCATTATTTTGAGAGATGACTTCACATTGTCCAACGCAGCTCTATTGCTGCTGATCATCTACAGAAATCAAGACATTAGATAACATGAATATTACAAAACACCTTTATTGTCACATCTATTAATCCAGTGTTCCTTGTAATGCTTGACTGAAAAATGCCCACCCTAAATGGTACAACATTTTCTCTGTTGCAAAAGACATTCAGAACGATGTCTCTCTTTCCAATAATTTGGAAATATACAAATATATTTTTTCCAAGATGTATATGGGGGAAGATGAATGAATACTTTCAGGATAATTGTTTAATCTAAATTCTAACTGTATTTCTTCTAATTTTTTAAAATATTTAATAATTTCTCTCTTTGTCAGATTGAAAATATCACATTCTGAGGAGCTGACTTTCCTTTTAAACCTTATTGAGAAACTCAGACACCTTTTAGTGGAGTCTTCCCTTTCAATAGAACATCCACCTTGCTCTTCCTTTTTGGGTTTTTAACCTTGTTTCTCCTCTGGATATTACAAATCTTTCCTTGACTAGATCTCCAAGTGTACATCCCCTGTTGTGTAGAACAGGTATCTGAACTTGGTAATCAGTGTTTCCTTTGAGGAAATGGTAAACATGTTTGTGATTTGTCTCACCTAGCTGTAGTTGTCAATTGCTTTTGAGTTACTGAACAGTGAACAGAGTTTAGGAGCTGGTTACACATGCTGCAAGGCTTAGCCAGGCTTTAACCATCTGCCTTAATGATTGGAAGATGAATTCTTTAAAAAGACTTTTCTAGTGCTATTTCAGTTGTATGCCTTTTCAAAGAGAAGAGTTAACATATTAAGCAAAATTTGCATCTTCTACTTCATCCATTACTCTTTTTTGGTTTTTTTAATGTGTTCTTAGCACTGATAGTTTCTGACAGCTGTTTTGAGAAGCAAATATGAAATATAGGATTTCAGTGGTATTCACTCTTCCTTTTCAAGAGTATCTTTCAATTATTTTTTTCAGCCACTGAATTAGTTCTTTCCTAAACAAAATAAAGCATGTGGATTTGGAAATGAAATATCACTCAGAATTTCCATTTTAGCCTCTGTGGCTTTAACCCAGACTCTTCTTATGACCCAGACTCTTGTGATCTCAGCGTCCGTTCTGTGGCTTGATTATTAAAAAATAAATTTTTTGAGCATTGTAATACACACACTATGGAAATGTTAATTAACATGCCTGGAACACCGACTAACAGCACAGTGTTTTGGTATGTGTGGTTAGCGTGTATTATTCCTGTTAGCTATTTTGAGAGTCCAAGTACTCCACATTATGATATGAGTTAGTCAGTTTGCCATATAAGCACTGGGATCTTCAGGAATTAATTGATCTACAGGAATTTATTAGCTCTAAGAGAAATTGCAGTCACTGAGGGTCCCCTCTGCCTAAAAAGATACTGTAATAGCTAACTTCAAGTGGGTTGGAAGTTAGGAGCTGTTTGTCCTGTTGGTCTGTAGTCTGCACAAAAGAGAAAAGACTCCATATAATGATATAATCCATATAAGGATTTGCTTTTGATATCTTTTGGGAATACCAATCTGGGAAATAACAGGCAGGGAAACTTTGAGAACTTGGGGCTAAATTTTATGCAGTGGGATGCACTAGGTGAACACTAGATGTCTGTGTTCCTGAGGTGGATAGTGGAGATCCATGATATATAGAATTTCTCCCTATGGAGTAGGGAGAACTATCCCAATGACCAGCAATAGACTCCACTGGGAGTCTTACTGCAGTTTGCATACACACGTTCCTGTTGAAATTGAGGCATGAGGATGCTGGATCGAGAGAAAATCCAAACAGTGGAGATATATTCATTCAAAACTTGACTCTTCTGTTTTTCTGGATCAACCCAGTTCAGTGTCTGGACTCAGTAAATTCCCCCTAAGACAAGGCAGATGTGAAGTTTAGGCTCATAGCTCCCAGGGAATGATACAGACCTACATCTGCTTCAAAGGCCATTGCTATGCAGACACAGTGGAAGAGATGCCAAACTCCAGGCTCTGAGAGGAGCTTGTTTGGTGCCTGTGGTTGGAGCACAGTCTGAGCTAACACTGAATGCCTTCCAAAGCAGAGGGGAGATAGTAGTGAGGGTGAAGGGAATGTTACTCATCTTTTGAATCATGTTCTTCCATGTATAATACTTGTCTCAAAAGTGTAAAACTTGGTTCTAGTCTTTTTTAGTCTGGGAATATCTATTCTCAGAGAGGAGAGAGAATCTGAGCACTTACATTTAGAGGCAGCAATGACCTCTAGCCTATAGGTTGGATGGCTACCTTGAATGTTCTTGCTGTCAGGCTGCTGAAGATATGTCTGCAATAAGAAGACGATTAATCACCTTTATTAAGCATTTGTTGTCTTGTGTTTTAATGGAATTTAATTTGTTGATAGAAATTGTTATTATTTCATTATGGAATGAGACGAAATTTAGAGATAGGTAGAACTTCAAGATCTAGAGGGTTCTGGGAAGTTAAATATCTGTAACTACATGCAAGGTATCACAGTTTTGTGTGTTTGGGGCCTCAAAGCTTGACTAAGTCACATTTTGGTTCATAAATGCTGTGATTTGGGATTCTGAAACTATGGAGTGTTTCTAGGACATTTCTGAGAAGGGCATTTATGTCATTAATCACTTGAACTTTCTGATTTTTTTTTATATTTATGTCCAGTTCTAATCTAGAAAGTCATACAGTGCCCCAAGCTCTAAAATCAATCCTTAATTTTCAGTGAGTGGAAGGTCTCACCATCGACAAGGAAAGCAGCTGTTCTGAAATCTAAGCATTTAGGATTAGAAATAGGAAGTATTATTGACCCCATATTTGGTTTCAGTAGACTATTTTATGGCTTGGAAAATAATATGTTGCTTGATCATTCATCAAAAAATTTTCTAACCACTTGTGATGGTATCCAACTTTACAAAACCCTTAGCTGAGGCAGTAGCATGGAAGGAGAGTGGTGACAGATTGCTTGTATTTAAGTTGGACATTGTTTTAGCTCTTGGATCCTGGTACAGTTCATAAAGTTTCTTTTTCTCAAACCTGACTTGCTGTGTGACCAGAACTGTGAGGATAACATGGTCAAGAGGAAAGTAAATTGTAACCAGAACATTCTGCAGAGAGGGCACGTCTGGCCTCAGTAGCGCCTCCTGCTCTCCCTGTGGTGCGCCCACCAGGCTGAGGAGATTGCTGAGCAATGCTAGCACTGCCTAATAATTCTCTGGAGGTGTTGGATGTTTCCACCTAAGTGGAGCACATTTGTGTATCTCTTTCTCTGTCTCCATTTATTAGCAGCAACAAGTTCAACAAACTACATAACATTTGAGCTGCCAGCTGCCTAAAATTTCAGTGAGAAAAACTGTAAGTCAGACAAAATAGCTTTCAAATGCTTCCATACCTCTTGGAGAATATAGGTGTTAAACTAAGATTTTGAGGTGTTAAGATGTTGGGGGGAAGTATGAACACAGACATAAATATTTTCATGTCTTTTAGATGCTACCCATGGGCTTCTAGCAACCTGCCAGTGTGCTTTGCTTTCCAAGGTCAAAGAGCCCACTGTGCTTTATTCTGGCAGATGACATGAGTAAAACTGTGCTTTAAAGCAGCTTGCACATAAGGCTCCCTTTGCAAAGCATGAAGGAGAACCTATAGTGTGATATTTGATCTTTTAGAATCTCTAGTTGAGTGAAATGCCTCAAATAGAAAATAGGCCTGTTCTGAATGAAAACCTATCCTGGGCACTGTGCAGATAGGCACCTTTATTGCTTCCAGAAGAACTTGTCTCATGTAAATGGATATTCTGTTACTAGAAAGCTCTTTTTTTTAAAATAGCTTGAATAACCATTAAAAATAACAGAATAGTGTGGAATGCTCTGTTTTATAGCTTAGGTGTATTCACCCAGCTGTAACTAACCCTGGATTGCCTTCCCCATATCTGAGGCTTTTGCCTGCAATTCAGTTGATTTACATAATTCAATGGATCCCAAAATCAAGTTCCAAAACAGTGTAGATGAGGATGACAGCAGTAACAGAGGAATAATTTTGTTTGTTTGTTTGTTTGGGTTTTTTCAACCCCACTAAACCTACTCACTCACCCAGAGCACCTAGATTATAAATCCTTTAAAAGGTAGCAAAAAATAGGTATAATTGAACTGATTACCATTAGGAAACACAATGTTTGTCATTGTTTCATATTAGTACTTTTCTGCACTATGTTTTGGTGCTCTTTCTCAAAGTTTATGAATTGTGTAACTTTTCTCAAAGTTTATGAAGTTTGTGTATCAAAACAAAGCCTGGCTCTTCCATTTTGAAGTGCAACATGAAATGAGTGCTATACAGGATATAAGCTTTCTCTAATAGTTACAGAATATTTTACTGAAATTCCTTTTAGAGGGAATTTAATAGCTATAGCTTTATAGGTTATCGGACACAGCTTTTATTCTTGGTAAAATTAAAGTCAGATTTGCTGAACCAAATAGCCACTTTAAAATCAGATTGACTCAGAAAAACAAAGTGGTTCAATCAGTAGTATATTGCTCCCTCTATATATTTCAGACCCCACAACTACCTGAAAGGAGGTTGTAGCAAGGTGGGGTTCAGTCTTTTCTGTCTAGTAGCAAGTGACAAAAGGAGGGGAAATGGCCTCAAGTTTCACCAGAAGAGGTTTAGATGGGGAAAATTTTCTACACCAAAAGGGTTGTCAACCATAGGAACAGGCTGCTCAGAAAAGTGGCTGGGTCACCATCCCTGGAGGTATTTGAAAACCTGTGGAAGTCGCACTTGAGGCCATGGCTTAGTGGTGAACACGAAGATGCTGTGTTAACAGCTGGACTTGATGATCTTAGGGGTCTTTCCCGCCCTGAAAAATTCTATGATTCTGTACCAGGGAGATTGTATTTATATAGTATATCTACTCAAATTTCTACTTCTAATGTTGCTCCTGAGAGATGTACTGTCTATTTAAAACTTAAAGGTCTGCTTGTCCAAATTTAAATACTTTTTGACTTGCTTGTTTGTTTGTTTGTCTGTTTGATTTACATAATTCAACGGATCTCAAAATCCATTTTTTTTTTGGTTTGTTGGTTTTGATTTGGGTTTGGGTTTGGGGTATGGATTTTTTTTTCTGACACTGTTGTGCATCATAATGCACTTAAGGAAGGGCTATTATTTTCAAGACTTCCCAGCATTTCCCTCTCAAGACCAGAAACTTAAAGAGCAGATTGAAGGATTAACCACTTCTAAAAAGCAGACATAATTAAGGATATTAACCATTCTTGGGAGGGAATCTTAACTGGCCTAGAGAAGATAGCTGCTCTTTCTCTGGGCTAATGTCAGCAAGAGTCACTTTAGAGTACAAAGCCATGAGATGCCAGACTCTATGTGGGTTATGCACAGTGTGGAACTGTTCCTGCACAAGCAGGAACTCTTTGAGGTTCATGCTGATATCCAGTGAGGTTGGCATCCATATGCTTCACTGCATCATTTAGGACCATGACAATTGTTCTGTCACCTGCACGCCTGACTTGCTTCTCCTCCTCCTGGCCCATGCAGGCTGCTCACAGACCTCATCCCCTGCACCCAGCAGTGCTGCTTGCAGCACCTACAGGCACCTTTCAAACATTTCTGCACACAGAGCATTACCCTCAGCCTCTGCTCTGAAGGCATTTCTCACCATTGGGCAGAAGAAAACCTGACATATGAAATTCATAATTAAAGCCACAGATTATAAAATTTGAAAAGTATGTCTAGAGTGTCTGGATACAGTTTTGCGTGGACCAGTGCAATCTTTGGCTGTGCCAGGCAACTGCAACATTGGGTGGCCTGAAATGATTCTGTTTAGCTTTTGCTTATGTAAAAATGATCAACTTCATGACAGCATCTGTTACTAACACAAAGGTCATAGATGTCCAACTTGCATTTATATGAAATAGAACCAGATGCAGACTATAAAACGATCTGAATATTTTTAAAATGACTTCACTAATATTTTGACTCATATTTTCTTACAATTCATGATTAATATTTTTAAACGTTATTTATCTTTCATCTTGGGTTCCACTGTTGTTTTCTTAACCTTAAGAAGTCGTGATAGAGCTTGAGAAGGAAGACCACTTGCTGAATGTATTTTTAGAATATACTTTAATTAGTAAAACATGAATTAAAGTCTGTAGAGTTATAAATTATAGATATTAAAAGAAAATTAGATTTTTTTTTCTCACAAGCAGGGTAAAGCTGAGGAATTTTTGTCCTTTTAATATCCTGCTGTGGATGATAAAACTATGTCAAATAGATTAACAACTTTTGACCCAACAGCTGTGATTGGTACAGGTAGAATATATGCAGCATGCTTTCTCTTTCCCCATTTCGTATTAGTAGTAGTAGGTTATAACAATTAAAGGACAAAGTTGTCCTCTCATTTTGGTGGCAGAAATTCAAGAAATATTTGTCCTGAAAGAAAAAAAATATTTATGAAAAAGCTTTCTGAGGTTTCTAGTAAGGCTGTCTGGTTGCTCCAGGAAACAAAAGTTGCAGGCAATTTTCTGAAAACCATTTAGCACTTGATTCACTATACTGCTGGGGGCAACACTGCACATGCATGAGGCCAAGTATGTGTTTGAATACTTTCACTGGATAAAATTATTTGACAAAATTATAAATTTCTTTCTACAGTGTGAATTCTGTTATCCTCCTTTTTGAAGTTACTTATTGTTTGACATATGTCTGCCAATTTTGTCTTTACAACTTGTTTTTATTGTTACTTATATTTATTCTTAAAAAAAAATGTTTTAAAATACTTGTTTTAAGAATGGCACCTTAAACTCTCAAGTGCAATTTTCCTAATGTCAAAAAAAAGTAACAAAAAGGACAGGACAAAGTGTGTTCTCTAGAAGAATTTGTGAAGTTATTTCAACAAATGGCAACATTATCTATAAAAACCTATTTGAATCATTATCACACCATACCTCAAGAATTATGAGACATTTGGTAACACATCAAACCTTCATAGGGAAGTTAAATAATAGTTAAAATTATGATGAAATACTGTGAACTTTGTTCTTTGTAAAAATTCCATATTCCAGTTGGAAAGATTGTAAAGAAAATACTCCTATCGCTTTCGCATCTTCCTATCACTTTCCAAAGCAAATTGTGTTTTCTCTACAACAGCTGAAGAAGTAAAGGTATTTTCCTTTGCATGAGGTGCAGAGGTCTGATGTAATCCACAAATGCAAGATGATCAACAATAAGTGAAATTAGAGTGCAGTGTAAGAAAAGCTGATGACATATCCAACAACTCTGCTGTTGCGTTTGTGATTTGCGAGGTAAAGGCCATGAAATAACTCCTCCAGTTTTCTTGCTTGTTAGTTTGTTTTTAGAAAAGGGACTTATAAAACTGTACAGTAAAATTCTTTGCTGTGAGGGTGAGGAGGCACTAGAACAAGTTTCCCCGAGAGATTGTGGGTGCCCCATTCCTGTGTCACTATAGGACACGGAATAAAATGATGCACACACTGGAACCTCCATGGTAAAAAGAAGGGAAGTTTAATTCTTGACTACAGCTTTAAAGATTTTCAAAAGTGACAGGGGATCGGAGGATGATAGTGCCACCTCTCCAATGACACTGGACAAACCAACAGTCCATCAAATTTCTCCTCCAGAAAAGAATGTAAAACAATAATTATTTACATAAAAATGTGTGAGAAATTTCGTTATAAGAATGAAAACATCAGAAGGCTTAGAAGAACTTAGAAGAACAGGACGACATTCCTGGAAGTGTTCAAAGCCAGGTTGGGTGGGGCTCTGAGTCCCTGATCCAGTTGAAGGTAAAAGGATGGATATAGGTTTGGTTTTTAAAAGCATCAGCACCTTCTTGCAGTTGCTAACTGGTCCTGGTATCAGAGAGTTATTCCATGTCACACCCTAAAGTGTCTGCCTGACCCCCACTACCTTAAGAGAGAAGACAGTTCTGGTTCAGAAATGTAAATTATCACATTCATAAATAAGAAATTTGTAGTGATAAACCTCTTTTGAACAGAATCACTACAGACAAATACCAGGAATGATTGTTTTAATGACAGCTAATCAGCTGTTAATAACCCCCATATAATAAACTTGAAAACACAGATCTTTATTTGAACATTTAATAGTCTGTTGTCTGTGAAGTTTGGTAGGTCCAGTTATCTAGGCTAAATTCATTGTCACATTGAGTGCTGGTTCAGTACTTTAGTCCAATAAAAGCAAACTGGGTTTTATTTATAAAAAATTATTAGCTAAATTTGAGATTCTCTGTTGTTCAGTAACTTGGTTTCTAAGCTTTGAAATTCCATTTTCTTCTTATTTTTCTATGAAAATTAAAGTTTTGGGGGTGAGAAGGGGGCTTCTTTTTTTCTTTTTTTCTTTTTTCTCTCCATGCACCTGCACATCTTACACTGTTTTTTAAACAGCTGTGTTTGGTAGTTTAAGTGTTTCCAGTCACAAAAACAAATGCCCCAGTGATCATCAGAAACTGTATGTTGTTTGGTGACTCATGAAGCTTCTCAGAACACTTTTTAACCAAATAAATTAATATAATTCATAACCACAGGGCAGCATTTACAATTTGTTTAAGGAAGACAAATGTGGAGAAATTTAAAACATATATGATTTTCTTTTCCATTGGTGTCTCTTTTTTCCTTCTGAGACCTGTGAAAATGGATAAATGATACATTTTTCTTACTCATATGTGTGCCCAAATACTCATCTTGCTGTCCATGCAAAATCATGTAAAGTGGAAAGAGGCTTTGTTTAAAGTGAAAAGAAGACACAAATATGAGACAGAAACAAAAGTGTCATAACAATATATAAATAAGTAATGAATATATGAGATCAGTGTCTTGCAAACTTAGGGCACGTGAGCATCTCATGTGAGCTGTCCTGCTGACTTCAGTGGAAAACTCACATGATTTGTTGAATTATCAAAAAAAAAATTTGCATTAGACACAGGAATGGCTTTAAAGGACGTAATTTGCTTCTTTCTCTTTGAGGACTGCATGTTCTTGCATAAGTGACTGAGGTCAGAGCAGTCCTGCTTCTTAAAAGTTCATGCATGGAGATAATAATAATAATAATAATTTAAAGAAATTAAACTCTTATTTCTTTTATACACTTTTGAGATCATTGTTTAAGTTCAGCATTTTATCATTCCTTTTGTAGTTATTCCTTTGCATTCCCTTGAAAATGCCAGAGCTTTGTCAAACGTGGCATCAAGTGTCTCATCAGTTTGGACATGCAATGTGTAAAACATCAGTTTGCTGATATTCTGCTTATGGTAAAATAACAAAGAAAAGGGTTCATAGTCAACATGGGAACTTCAGCGAGTTTCCTCTCTTCTCACAGAATTTATCAAAAACTCTGCTGCTCACTGTTTCTAATGCACTAGAGAAGTATCATTCTTTCTTAAGAACTAAAACAAAGCCTTCAAACACCCCAAACCCTCCCCCAAAACTCCAACATTATATTGTATTAAAGCCATTATATGGTAACAGCCAAGATTTGTCCAACTTCCCTGGACACCTCTTCAGAAGGACAGCCACTGCTAATTTGTTACATGATGGTCCTGATAGCAGGAACCTACCTCCTGGGGGATGTGTTGCTACCTTCACCTCCCTTGTCTTCCCAGGCCTGGCTGTAAATTCTGCCTGTCTTCTTAAGACCTTATTCCTATTAGATTACTTAGGGAACTGTTGTGTAGGGTCAATTTTCATTGTCCTTTCCAGTCCTGTCCTGATAATTTCTCCTGTTGACAGAGAGAAAGAAAAAAAAGTCACAGGTATGTATGCAATAAAAACATATTTATTATCTTTCCACTAGCTTAGTGCTTTTGAATGCTTTTTCAAAATAATATTGATTAATCTAAACCATGCAGATTTGAAATTTTATTTTTCTCTTCTCTTTTGGATGAGACATTTATCTCCTTTCTGGTTTACATCTATGCTGACAGGTTTATGACATTGCTGCTATGTTTTCCCAACCATAACAGTGTAGACAACTTCTCCTAGCAGTGAAAAATACCTCTGTAGGACTTAGAAATGACAGGTGTGAGATTTGTGAATGGCTAAGCTATCAAGAGCCATTACCAAACAAAAAGCCAGTGTTTATTGGATGCTGCTTTGTCCATAACATCAGTAACTTCTGCAATTTCATAAAGCTAACTTTATCATTGCAGTTTGGGCTGGAGTGGTTGCTATGGAATGTATCAAAAGACAAATGCTTCATGCAGATTGGAAAGGAGGTAAATTCTCCAACATGGTCAGATGCTGTCTGTAACCAAAATGTCATCAGTGTAAAGCAGCAGAAGAGGTCCCAGTCCCTTCAGCATCCTCCTAATGTAACCCAAGGCACTGCAGGGCTTCTGTAGGTCAGAAGCAATTTGTCTGGGCCTCACAACCACAAACATTTTGCTCTTTTAATTACAGTGAATTGGAAGTAGGAATTGGTGAGACAAGTTCAGGCAAAAACTCGCACATTAAAACAAATAATTTTTAATTCTTAGATCAGAGGCAAATTTCCCTAAGCCATTATCTATGGCTCACCACAGGCTACAGCCTTGGCTGAAACCTCCACAGTGAGGCTGCAGGAATAAAGCTGTTTCACCAGGCATGTAGCACCAGCCAAATTCCTAATGTGGGACAATTCTCTAGTTACTCTGTGAAGTTAGGATGAATTTTAAAATGCGGTGGATGGATCCAGCTGTAAATGCTAATTGCAAAGCCCTGTGGATGTGGGGTGCATCAGATGTACTTCAACTCTGTACTTCAGAGCCTCGATCCCATTTCTAATTACAATCAGCCTAAGGGAAGAAACAAGAGAAGCCTTATAAAAAATGGGCCCAAACCCAACCATGTGAATATGCATGACCATGTTGCACAAGTGCAACCTAGGTAATGCAGGTGACTGACCCAAAAGTTTATAGTATTCTCTCTGCCCTTAAAATTTATGGGTCACACTCCCAGTCCATATTCACAACTCATCTGGGATAAAATGCATCTCTCTGAGAATCTGTTGGCATTTCTACACAGCTAATTACTGCTTTTTTGTATTTGCTTGTATTTTGCATAGGACTGTATTTTCTCTCCCATTTCACACTCAGTGCTGACACAATGCACTCCCTACCCACAGGGCTTGCCTACTTTCATCTACAGGCGGGATGCTCAGGGCTGCTTTATCTTTGTGCTGGAAATAAATATGTACAGCAATTGTGAGCTACACTTGCAGGAATCTCCCTAACAGCCCTGTTTGGGCCTGAGGCTGAAGTTAGAGTCTGCCTAAAAAGATAGCAGGAGATGAGAGATGATATTAAACCATTCTGGCACAAACTAAGTCCATTCACCTCCCCCAGGTATTGTGAACAGAAAAGGTTAAGCGGGCAGCTCAGCTAAGTCACTTCAGATGTGTATGGCAGGAATAAATACTTGGAGTGTGACACCCACACTGAGGAGTTGCTGGCTTCAAGCAAACTGCAGTGCAAGTTTATGAGAGCTGTGAGCTGCTCTGGTACAGGCTGGGACTCCACATGAGCAGACCAGCCACGTCCCAGAGTGAGTGCAGGCTCACAGACAAGTTTTTCTTGCTGCAAATCACTGACTTGGGTTGCCACAAGGCAGGATTTAGAAAGCAGCATCCCAGCAATTTAGCTTCTGGAGGCAGAACTCCTTGAAGAAAATGCAAGTCACAAAATTTTGACTGGCATCTCATTTGCTCCAAGTACTTTAGTCTTGATATAAAAGCCAAAAAGCCATTAATAAGTGAAATCCACACTAATCCTCCAACAATGTCAGCATGGTACCAATATCAAGAGAAGAGGAGTCAGTCATTAAAAGTGGAAACATCCCTCATCCAAAACAGTGCCCTGGTGACTCTGAGAACTCACTGTTTATGCCAGAGGGTATAA
>NW_005054577.1:221072-254441 GCF_000277835.1 Geospiza fortis
TAAACAGGAAGACAGCCCCTCTCCGTATAAATCTTTACAACTTTGTTGAAGTCTATGCTTGGCTGCACCAGCACTCATGACTCTTACTCATGATTTTAATTTTGAAATAACAGCTCAGCAGTCCTTTGGCATTCTCATTTCAGATTACCAGGCTGCAAAGGCATTGAAACTTCCCATAAACTCTGGGAAAGAAAAAAAAATTTAAAAAAAAGGAAAGTTTTAAACACTAGGCCACTGGTTTTCTATGTATGCAGTTTTTTGACTGAGGAGAAGAAAGCTAAAAGAATAATTTGATTGCTTTACTGCATATTTTGAATTCAAATTGACTGTGGGCTTTTAAAATGCAAATTAAATAAACCAGGGCTTAGATACACACACTTTAGTTTGCAGCTGCTTCTAATGTTAACCATTTATGCTGTAAATAGCATGAAGATGAGAAAGAAAAACTGGGTAATGTTCAGCCATGACATATGGACAGAAGTTTGGCTTCAGTTATCTTGGAAAAATATCTTCTGTTGAAAAAAATTCAGGTATTCTACATCTTTGGCAAAATTGAGGTACATAATAGAAACTTAGCCAAAGTTACTCAAAGTTAGAAAGGCTGAGCATTTGGTTTGATTTGAGCTGTGAGTAAAGCTTAGCTCTGAAGCCTATTTCTCTGCCAGAAACCATGCAGGTTTCTATTGAATTCCATAGTGATTTTTTTTCTTTAAGAAAAGCATTTGTTTAAGAGTCTTCCAAAATTTAACACCCATTGGAATAAATGCTATCTCATGTTTATTCTTCCAATTAATTACTTAATTAAAAACTAAGTAAAAGAAATCTTGAGAATTCTGAATATTTAGTCATTAGGACATGTAGCTACAGTGCCCACATGTCTGGAAGTTGCTTACAGGTCCTGTTTTACTCAAAGGCCCATATTGCATAGCCATATACACAGTCCAAAGCTGATCTGAGTAGGGTAAAGCGCTACACAGTGCCAGGCTGTCAGAGAAGAAGTCCTGGGAGATGTTTTGATGTTCTGCAGAACCTTCCCACCAGCAGCCTGACAAAACCTACGTCAGAACAATTCTGCAGAGCAAGAGGCACAGTTTGTGTGAAGTACTTGGGAATTTACCTCCTTTTTGTTTGTGCTATCAGCTGCTTTCACAATCTATTCCCTCATGATTGAAAAAAGAAAATGAAGATGTTCCAGGTAATAACACTTCTGCTCTGTGAAATCAGTCATAAAGGGGAATTCTGGAATGTCACAGCTTGTGTAATGTAATGCTTTAATTGGATGCCATGTCCTTAACCTGCAGTCCAAAATTGTCAGCTTTACCTAAAGCTTTTGAAAGAAAGAGATGGCAAATAGCAAGATGAATAGAAGCATTATGAGGCAGAATGAAATTGTCATTTTAATAGGGAATTGTGGAGCCAGGGAGAGTTAAGGGTGATGGAGGTTTTGTAGAAACTGAGTACCTTTCTCCTTGAAGGGACTTGTTATTTAAAGGCCCACATTTTACCACTGCAGAGATCTCTGAATTCTGAAAAATGTTTGGTCCATGGTTGAACTTTGATGCCATCACAAATATAAGACTTACTGTCCAAGGAAAGTGGAAGAGATGGCATCTGAGAAAGCCAAAGCCTTGTGCAGAGGAATAAGGCACTGAGAATATAGGGGTCTCTTTCTAGAAAAAGAAAAGACATGCCATGCAAAAGATCCCAATGCCATATAGCTGATTTAAATAATTTCTGAGAAATCTAATTGTGCCTTTTCATTGCTCCATCAGGGTTCTGGATCTCATTCAAATAATTTCTTGTCTACAAAGAAATTGCAACAGTATCCATATTATTTCTTTTCTTGTCTTTTGTTTTTCTTTCCTTATCTTTGTCTTTCCCATTTCTCATCTTTAAAATGGAAATTTTAAAGAAGAGCCAAAGAAAAGCTGAACAGTTTTGTAACATAAAAGGAGGAGGTGGGATTCATTTTTGCTAATTTTGTGTCTGTATGTTTACTATTGAACTCAATGCTTGGCTTTCTGCCTGGTTCAAAGTGATGGGTTTAGACATTTTCTGCCTTATCTTCAATGTCTCATTTTAGGATGAGAGGACATTCACCCCAAAAATGCCCGCTTCTGTCTTCTAAGTATAAGAGACAGCTGTACACTTTCACAGTAGCACAGGCTACACTCTGTGCTCAGAATTATCCTGTGCAGTTAAATTGTTTTGTATGCCCAGTTCAGCCACAGAAATCCTGCAGGATCTTTGGCAAAACATCTCATAATTTCATGCCCATTAGCCATATATAAACCTTTCACTGATCACACCATAGTGAAAGGCTATCAGACCCCTGTCTGAAGCTCTGTTAGACTGGATGTTAGACTGCCAGAGCAGGTGATCATCTTCTACTAAGAAGAATCACAATCCTATTTGGAGCTATGAAATGTTACACTGATTACAGTAATTTTTAATGCCATGCTACTTTTTCATTAATATTCTTTAAAACACCTTGAAGAGGTGAAGTACTGAGAATGATTTAAAGTTAAAATAATGAGAAAAAAAAGCATAGCTATGAGTTGAAGACAATGAGAGAACTCTCTTGGGGAAGTGTAGGTCAGGGCTTGTTCAGTTCTGTAAACAAAAAAGTGTAACTTTTAGTCCAGTTTTATGGTAAATAGCTTTAGGTCTACCTAGTGTCTGACTCCTAAGAATCTTTATGCTTCCTCAGTGGAAATGACTGGATCTTTAAAAATATGAATTATTGAATTTTGTAAAGGTAGTCCGGGCAGGAAAGCTAAAACTGATTTAAACAGAAGAGTGCAGCCCTCTGTGATTCTGACATTTCTAAAGGTTTGGAATTTATTAAGATAACAAGGCAAATCCTTCTGTTTTCCAGAAAGGAACAAATCTTCTCCAAACCAACAATAAATTAATTTTCCTATTTTTTGTGGATAGACACACAATTTCTCTTTTCCTCTTTCGAAATCCAGCATTCAAAAATAGGTTGGTTTTCAAAGATTTATTTATTTTTGGATGTGCATGAAACACTGTCTTGCCAGGACCTGAATAATTTAGAACAGGACAAAAGCACATGTGGGATTTCTCCTTTAATCAATGTCAGTTCCATATAAGCTGCAAAGGGATTTTCCAAGGGTTAATATATATTATGTATTGTCATTCTTGATTTCTTCTCCATACAAATAATAACATTTCTACTGAAGTAAGGTCCAAATGGCACTCCAAGGCTATAGCTCTCTAATTCTTTTTTACCTGTAAGTCTTCCTAGCACCTTTATTGAAGACCAGCTATAGCTTCCAAAAGCAACAAAAATCTTCCAAACAAAACAAAACAACACTGAACTTTCCCCTTGTTGTTTCCTATGAATTCTGTTATAAAGAGTTCCACTAATGGAGCTGTTGGTATATACCTCATAATTTACAGATGCCTCTTTTCTGTAAGAGGGAGACCTTGTGGATACACAGTTAAGGCAAGTTCACACCCTGTCGTGGACCAAGGACAAAATTCAGGCAAACTCCTACATTCCACTTCTATACTACCTTTCACAATTAGTTTTATCCTGAAGTAGCTTCTCTTTAGTATAAAGCCTGAATTTGCAGCTGCCCTCTATCTATGCATGGGTTGGTGTACGTGTAGTCTCTATGCCTCCATCAAGTGTTGGTCTCTCATGCAGTGGTTCAGGCATTTAACAAAAGAAGGAGATACTGCAAAGTGTTCAGGACTTTGGAATTAACCTGGGTCCTCAGCCTTCTCAAGAGTCTCAGGTCCTGTAGAATTAACCAGAGTAAATAATCTTCAGTGTATAGTGGGTTTGGATTTAGGGTTTGAACTACAATGAGCTGATGCTCTCAGTGAATTATATCATTCCATAGCCTGGTGCAATCCTCAAGCTATCAGTCCTATCAATATCTATTTGAGTTTAGGAATATCTACTCCTTCACTTTTCTTCCAAAAGTGGAACTGACACAAAGAGAATTGTCTCTGGAACAAGAAAGAGACAGAAAATCTCTCAAAGTCTGTGTGAACACATTTAAGCCAGATGTATGAAGATTTTCCTATTCATTTCCTATTGATTTATCTGGTTTCAGTTTTTGTGCCTTTCTGCTTTGTTTTCTTTCAATAGGAAACAAAACACCCACCCACTAAAAGAAAAATAAAAAAATAAATGTAAAGCATAGGTCCATGGACATATTTTCTTGAAGGAGCTATTTCCAAAGAAAAACTTTTTTACTGAAATATTTGTAGCAGATCTACTAATTGTATTTAGAGCATTTAATCTAGATATGTAATTGCTTTAAGAATAATGTCTTTTCTCAACAAACATTTGGTTCATTTCTCTGATAGTCCCTTGTGAAGTCACTGAAGAAAGAAAAAAGGAAGACATCAAAGGACTTCCAAAACCAACAGATTCATCATCTTCCAGGATAAAATTTTTGTAAGAGCCAAGTCTACTGTGGAAAAGCAATATCTCAGCAGGAGGGTGCAAATTCACTCACTGTTTTGTTCCCATCCATACAAATCTTCAAAACTGCTATAATGACTGTAAGGCAAATGAGCTCAGGAGGCAATTTTCTCATCTGCAGCATCAAATATAAGAACAGATAATCCACCCCAATAAAGGTCCAAGGCACAAAATAGAAGAAAGCACTGAGCAACTCTATTTTGAAAGACTGACAGCTGGTAGAGGGGTGTCAGCATCACTTAGACCTTAACATAAAATTATGTCAGTAAATTTTCAGAACCACTTGATTTTGAGATGGCAGGCGTGGAGTTAGGCCAATTTTGATACATTCAGATTTTGGCACTGATGAGTGTCGAATGTCTTTACATCAGTTTTGAACTTTGTCCCTCACTTTAATCCATATTTTGCCTCGCAAGTCTACAAAATGGGACTGATACATTTCAGTAAGTCTTTGTGACTCTGATCCAGAGCCCTTGACTGATCACAGACTCTTCTGCTGTGGCAACTTGCTATGCCAACTAAATTCTCCATTAAAATCTTTGGGAAAGGACAATTCACCTGAAAGTGACAGGAAAGGAGCATTGCTTCAGCTGTCCAAGACAAAGTGTTTGTTTAGAGAATGACTTTTTCAGACTGGATCACTCCATTTCAGGTTTGAAGTTTTGGAGTTTTGTTGAGTTTTTTGTTTGGTTTTTTTAATGCATACTGATCAGATTTCTGAGAACTAAAATATGTAAGATAAAATAAGAAAACCCTGAGATTTCATTCATTGTATCTCAGCATACCTAGTCATACTTATCATCACGTTGATTAAAAAGAATTATTAAAAAAATAATTTTGGTCTATGCATTTTTTTTTGTCATGCATTTCCCTAAGTCAACATGTTTCAGAGATGGAAATTTGAAGTTGTTTAGCTATAAGTAATTGTATTTACAGCCAAAGTACAGCTATCACATTACTCAGGTCAAAAGCCAACTTATTTATAATACCAAACTGACATCTGTTCTCGAAATACACAGAACTTCTGGATTGACGTCAGTGATGTAACCACACGGAGGAATGTTTCCGGTGAGTTTCCTTAGCATTTTTATCTGAATGATAACTCAGTTCAATACAGTGAAATATGCTTTCTTTTTTTTTCATGCTACACAATGGTGTGAAAGGCTACATTTAAGTAATGCCCTAATTGTGTGAAACAAATTCAAACTTGGCAAGCATAATTATTGTTATATCTTGAGGGTCTTTTTTTTTGGACAGATATGGATATGATAGGCACTTCTGAGAAATTGTTTCTTGCTGTAGGATATGCTTGAAAGCTGGGATCACTTGTAAACTGGAGAGGGAACAAGTAGAGGTATGGTTTCAAATTTTCCTTTATGTTTCAAAAGGTAAACCAGATGCAGTAGCTATTGGATTTCTCTACGACAATATTTTCTGAAAAGATTTCTTTTCTTAAATGTGCAGTTTTCAGTCTTTATCATAGTATGAAAAACATATTGAGAAAATAACCTATTTCAACTACTGATATTATCATTAACATGAAGAGATTTCCCTGGATTCCATATTTGTGAGACATCCCTCCAGGATTTCTTATTTGAAAAGGGCTCATTAGGAAATAGGGTTATTTTTCTTAACTATTTACAGGAAGTCAGCCTATAAGACCATAAGGAAGCAAGTTTTCTGGGACTATCAGTGATAGTTCAATGTCTACATATAAGGGGTCTTTCATCTAATTATACAATAACGAGCAAAAGTACTGAAAGTGGAAAAATCAAGTGTAACTTTAAAACACCTATTTGTGGCAATTTCTTGAGATATTTTGGGTTCTTCAGTACATTTATAACCTGAGTAGTCCATCTCTGATGCTGAGTAATTCAAAAGTTAGGTATCTCCTGAATCCTTGAGACGTTGATTTAGTCTTCTCTAGTTAATGATAGCACCAGTGGCTAACCCAGGCCCATACAGCTGCTTCATGTAAATCCTATTATTTAAGAATGGGAAATACCATTAGATCATCTATTCTATCTAGGGATCATTAGTAGGAGGGATTAGTATATTTCAACCTCATAGTAGGATTCTTTTGTTGCTTCATAAGCAGTAGAAGGATTTACATTGTTCCCCAGGACAGGAATGATACCATTTATATGGAATATGGAGGCCCAAATCTTTCAAGAGGCAAGGGTAGGGGGTTTCTCCCATCCCCAGCACAGCCTGTTTCAGACTTACATCCACAGAGGGGTAAGTTCTGACCCACAGACATGCACATCTGGCCAGCCCTTCTTGATGATACTCTGCATACCCAGACCTACAGCTACTTCCACAAGGACTGGGGAACAGCTAAATTCTGTCTGCCTTTCTTTCACAAGGATTATCTCCTTCTCCTCCTTCCAAATGCACTCAAATTTTCACGAAACTTACAGAAATGTAACTATTTTTGAATTTTCTACCCTTTTTAAAAACTGAAATGAAGATGGTGTTTAGTACTTACCAGACAGACCTTTTAATAGATTATCTAGTTTCAAAAGAATCCTTGCTTTAGTAATCAGAATTACTAAAAAAAATCATCGTAAGGGAGTCATAATGCTAAGTGTAAAAGTAGTTCAAGCATTTCCCAAATTTAATACAAAATGTGCCATATAATACTGAATTTCTCCAGCTCTCCCTCTTGAATACCCACATAGAGTATAAAGTATTTCACTGTGGAGGGTCGGAAGTGTGACTTGAGTGATTATGACTCAAGTCATAATGAAATGAGTGAAATGAGTGTTTTCAAGAATCAAGTTTGCTTGTTCCCTTTAGGAATACAAAACTAGATGTCGAAATGGCCCCAAACAATGACACAGAGCTTGCTTAATCTGAAAAATTACTAGTAATGTAGGTGATGCCTGAAGAAGGGCTTTGCTTTCTGTTCCACGAGGATATTGTGTTTTAGATGGAAGAATAAATTGGATTTTAATTAAAACAATGGAAATAGGTTTTTTGAAAATCTTCAATCATACTCTTTTTTTTTTTCCGGAAAACAACTTAATCTTCTAGCTGCCATAGCCACTGTGTTTCCAACAAAGGACTGAGCCCTCTAAAATCAGTGGTTTGGATGCAATATTTTTTTAATTAGTCTATAATTTCTTTTATCATGTCCAAATAGATGCTCTTATTTAAGCATATCATGAGAGCAGGATTATGCTATAAAGAGAGGTGGACAGAACACAGAACAGGTGAATATGAAATGGCCAGGTTAGGCATGAAAAGTAAGTTTTCATCTGCTAGTAAAGTGAGATTTTATGATAACTTTAATGAGATGGTGGTGACATGAAATGTGCCTATTTTTATTACGTTGATGGATAGAACTGTATGATATTCTTGCCTGTAATAAAAGAGACCAAGAAAATAAGTGCCCTGCAACCCTATGCTACATCATTTGGACATCCCACTCATATTCATTTTAATGGAAATTATGTGCCCAATTACTAAGCTAATTTTGAAAACATGTTTTGCTGTTTGAAAATTGTACAGGACCTTCAGAGAGTGTTGTGTCGTCAAATGAATCGCCCTGTGAGCTAGATATCAATCAAAAACATGATGTTTTGAACCAGCATTTTCAAAACCAGATGTCTAGAACTAGATTTTGAGATTCATATTCAGGACTTCACTGAGTTTTCAGAACTGCAAGCTTTAAAAATTGAGACTTCAGTAACAACAAAAAAAGCTGGTATGCAGGCTTTGAAAACAAGAGCATTCAGAACTACCTGTGTCTAAACCCCAAAAAGCAAGCTACGTAGCATCATGGGCAGAATTCCTTCTATTCTGTGTTACATGATCTTTTTCATGGATTTTCACTCAAAATCCTCTTCTCTTTTCCACTGCATTGATGGAATTGATTAGCTTTCTTACACTTAATTTCATTAAGTGAAAGAATCATTTGTGAAGCTGGATGGTTCTCATGCAGATAGAAGAGGCAAATTAGACTGTTTACTTTTACAACTGAACCACCTACTTTACTTTTTTTTTTTTTTTTTTTTTTTTTTTTTTTTTTTTTTTTTTTTTTTTTTTTTGCCATGGCATGGTCAGCTTATCTCCATCTGTTCCCCATTTCAAGAAGACATCATTAACCCCACTATTCTGGTAAAATGAATGAAATAAACCATGGCAAAGAAGAAGGTCCTTTCAAATTCTTTTAAAAATCCCCTAAGTCTGTGGAACAGACATGCTTTTTTGAACAAGTTTCAGAACAGTAACATGATTTACTGTATTTTCAACTCAAACTGCATCTACATTAAATCATCACTATATGTGATGTCAAGGTGAATGTAGAGATGGAAAGAAAAGCAGAACATATAAATGTTTTAGGGATTTAAAGATAAGGGATTTAAGCATGTGCCGTGGCAAATCACTTCTAGAAATTTTGTTGGTAGTTTCCAGCTTTTAGTCTACAATAGGTAGGCTTTCCATGATAATTGATGAAGAAAATTTGTCTTATCTTTCAGCCAATACTGCTTTTCTAGGCAACCTGGATATCGTTCCAGCAAGACCTACCACAAGAATGTGTTTGTATTCTTCTATAAGCAATTATTTTATTCAATTTCAGCGGTTACTTGGGTTCTGGTTGAACATATAGAATGTAACTCATTACTGAATGACATAATCACTTATGATTCATGCTTATATGGCTATTGTGAATTCATCTTTGGGAATTACTTACAGATGAGAGATCAAAATAAGTCCCCCTGCTTGGATAACATATATTTCTGAGATCTGAGTCAGTAGTGATACTGGGTTGTGAAGCAGAAAGCCAGGTTTTTCTAAAGAAAAGGGAAACAGGTACATCTAGCTCTCCCTCTGTCCTCTGAGTCAGGAAACAATTGTCCTGTGGCTGCTTGACAGTGGCTTTTGGACACTTCTTCATGGTCTGGTTACATTTTACGTCATAATTACTAAGTGAATTTGGGGCAAAGTGAAGTTAAACCATGACCGTTCTTCTTTCATTTGATCTGTCACCTGGTTTTCTTGAAAAAGAAAGCCTTTATTGAGAAAATAAGGTCTCAGAGAAAGTTGCAGTTACCTATATCTGTGGAATTGTTGCTTGCCAGCGCTTAGGCCCACAATGCCAGTAAAGGGTTAAATCATAAAGATAAGATTTTTATCAGTAAAATTTGCATGTATATATCACTGCTATCTAAATCAGAAATAATGTCCCCACACCTCTTTAATAAACAGAGGGAAATGGGCACATTTCTTTGATCTGTTTTAGATACCTAACCTATGATGAACCTAATAGTGACTTGAATGCTTTGCACTGACTGTGACAGGGGCCTTGCTACCTAGTTTAGAAGCAGTCACTAACATTTAGTCAAGTCAATCGCACCTAGATTTCCAGCATTGTGTATATTTACTTGATGCTAAAGCTGCCTCTGTAATTTATTTACTCCATAAATAAAAAAAACAACCATAAATGTGTAGAGTTGTAAAACAATGCCACTTGAAGTAGTCTAGATACCAAAAAAATTCTTTTATCAGAGATGTTTACGCTTCATGCTTGGAAAGCAATATTTGTTAACATTGTTGTTGGATCAGTTAGACACAGAGATTAAAAACACATTGCAGTTTTCTTACCAAAAGAAAAAGAATAGGAACTAAACCCCTCAGAGAACAATGGTTGTAGTTTCAGGAGGTGATGTTGAGTCATCAACAGATTTCTGCCCCTGGAAGAATGTTTAGGAAGTGAAAGTGCAGCCTTGGGTATTGCAACCAGCCAGAATAACAACCAGACAAGATCAAGTGATATGATCTGACTATGTCTGTGTCTTCTCAAAAATTAAAAAAAAATAAAATAGAGTGAGTTTTTTGGTGGTTTTTTTCTCCTTATGGTGACTGTCCTTAAGAACTTATAACTGTTTAAGATGACTCTGCAAAGGAATCCCAATTCCATAGCATGGGTGCAACCTCAGCCAACACTTCTACCTATTAATTCTTAACTTTCATATGAGTCTCTAAAACTAGTTTTGTCTTTTAATATTAAATCCAGAAAAATTGCTTTTATTATTTTTATCTTTTAGGTGGCCGGGAGATTTATAGGATTCCCGCCAAAACCCCAAAATTTAAAGATTATGTCATTCATACTCAATGTGTCACAAGCCAGAAAGTCGTGAGGGGAGAGGAAAGCGTGACAACGAGGTCATACAATTACTCAGGAAAAGAACATATTAAATGGTCCTGGTTTTTCCTCTTCTTTTCTTTGGTAAGTCTGATTTTCTAAAAATGTGTCTATGAACTCAAGAAGCAAGGATGGGGAAAAAAAGTGTAAGGACTTACAAGAAATTGTCAGGGAATGTACACTTTGAAAAAGAGGGTGGCAATGGTTGTGTGATGCATGACTGGAAAGCAAGAAGAAATGTTGGAATTATATCATGGATGCATTAGTCATTGTAGATAGAAGTAGAAATAGTCATTGTAGAACATTTAGAGGGATGTGGTTATTTAAGGAAGAAGTGTACACAACTTGCTTTGATTATACTGGGCTTCACGGAGAAATTATTCTAGATGAGATCTACAGGAGCAGAATATGAATGAGATCATAATTGTAAACGCTCTGCAGCACATGTAAATTCTAAGTAGCTAGTCTAGGCATGGCAGACAAGAATCCACATAAATAAATAAAGAGTAAACAGTGAAAAGGGGGAGTCCTGGTGTAATGGTTGATAATGAGGAAATAGAGCTGCCAGTGGGGCTGCTGAGAGAGCAGTTAGAGAAATGAGCAGTGAAGAGCAATCGTGGTGACCAGGGAGAAGCTGGCTGCCAAGAAGAAGGGAAATGACTAAATGCATTAAGGACAACAGGAAGATCAAATAGGCTTTGAGCCAGGCCAGAAAAAGAAATTCAGAGGGAAGCTACCATGGCTCATGTGCTGGATTGAATGTTTATTCTGCAGTGAAAGCAACAACTGAGATGTCAAAAGGACTCCAAGATTTAGAATTAAGAACAGAGATAAGACAAAACCCATGAAATTTCTCATACAAGAGAACAGACCTCTGTCAAAGTTCAGTGGTTTTTGATAATTGTCCTTGATAATTGTTCGCAAATTTGCTCCTGCAGACCTGTGCAGCACTGATTTGGTGTACAAGGTTTCTCTGTTGCAGCAGTTTCTCATCACATTGTGAAAGGTTCATCTCATTCCGTGATGGTAGCTTTTTATGCTTGTAGCAATTCCCTCTGGTTACTAATGGATCATTTACACATCTGAGAATGTTGTTAAGAAGCTCCTGAGGTGGAAAGGGATTCCAGCTGTACCTACTGCTCCTATTTCTTATGGCAGGCTCCTGAGAGTTTCACAACTGCCTATTAGCAAGTTGGTGATGGATGGAACAGCTGTAAATTTACAAATAATGATAGGCTTGAGACTCCTAAATTAGTTAGAGAACAGCAATTTTCAAATTCTAAACTAGACCTTGAACCAGGATCTTTTTACAGGATAATGCCACCAAAAAGACAATAGGTCAGTGGTTGGAAGCTACAAGCATTTCTCTGTCCTTTCAAGTTGTTCTTCATATTTTTTGAAAACAGATTGAAATCTCAGGCCAATTTACCACAGTATTTTAAGGAAGGGCTTTAAGTTTTTAGCTGATCTGCTGGATCATAATCAGAAATCTATATGTTCCTTTCCACGTCATCTCTAGTCTTCTGCAAAATCACCCAAAAACTTATTTGTTCTGGGAGGTAAGTGAAAAGTGAAGAATTAATATATTAAGGAGGCAAAACAAGAATAGTTGCTCAAGGATGGTGAGAAAGAAAAAACAACAGAATAAGGAGGAAGGAAGAATAATGCCACTGGTTAAGCAGATGAAAAAGAGAGAGGACCATACTCCTGGAGATTCTGTGAAACTCTTAAAGACACAACAACATTAAGAGAACAATCTGGGAAGGTGAAAATGAGAGAATTAAAGAGATGTGAACTTGATGTATAGAAATCTTGTTTTCCTTGCTGCTTTTGACAAAAGCCAGAAATATATCTGAAAGGCCAAAGAGATTTCTGCTGAAGGAGAAATGAACAACTTTTCTGGAAAGAGAAAACTCTTTCACCAATCATACTTGCAGGATTGAAAGGAACAGAGTGAAAAGTGACCATTTTTTTTCCCCCCCGCTGGTGTTTCATCTGCTGGTCCTTTCATCTCAAGGACTGATTGATGGGCTTAGCCTCACCTAACTTTAGAAGTCTTCATCTGAGCTAATTTTTAGCACATGTAGATTTAAGTGTTTCTGGCATTCATTCACCACCAAGAAAGTAATCTGCATCTGTAATATTAGGACCTCTGAGAACTCTGGGCAGAACGAAAAGGCCTGGGAAGGTCTTGGAGGACAATCTTTTCATAAACAAAACTATATCTTTGCTGTTTGAGTTTTTGTCTTAGTTTTGATGTATCTCTATTCTTGGTCTACATTTAATAATTAATTATGGAGGAGGTGTCTCCTTGGCCTAAAAGATTTCAAGTATCTCTTCCTTTTGGATTTGAAAATCCTTGAAATGATTTACTGTAATATAAACTCAATCTAAAAATATCAATGCCCTATATAGTTCATTCCAGGGAACAGAAACAAAAATATTGAATTTTAAAATGCACACCAGGAAAGAACATGGAGAGAACAACACAAATTTAGTGGTTCTATTTTTATCTTCAACAAGCAGTAGTACCAAGTGTTAATTGTTCTGAAGAGGTACATGATTAGTGAAGGAGTACACAGAGTACTTGTTTCACTTAATACTCAGGTTACTGATTTTTGTAGAACTAAAGTTTATATGAAAACATGAAACATGACAGAAGGACTAAATAGTATTAGTAGGCACTTTTAGTTAATGTCCAGAGTCTTGTATATGGAGTTCAGTGATGCTACTATGTGAAAATATGTTTGCAGCATTTGGAGAGTAGGACTCAACACGAACAAAGCCAGGTAATGAGATCAGAGATCTCTGTAGGACTGTATAATGTTGGCAGCAGATACATCTGCAGGAAAGGAAGTTCAAGCCTTCTGTCCCCAAGACTTCAGTGCCTGACTTGTCTATCCCACTTATTCACATGATTTAAAGTGAATTTTTATGGAATTGCTGACGTGCTTAAACATTAGGCCAAAGTTAGACCTCTGGTTAACTGCTTTTCTCTTCTATTCAGCAATTGTGTGTAAAACTTTTGTAAACCAAATTCAATTACAATAATCTCATAGTTTGCATGAAAAGGGAAAGGAAAATGCCAGCAAGGGAAATTAGAGCATGAATATCCTTTGGTACTTCTTCCTGTGAAAAAAATACTTTTACTGATGTTTTGTTGTACCATTTTATTGTTTCATTTAGATCAACTCTGCAGAATTTTCCAAATTTCAATATGAAATGTGACTGTCTTCTTTCGTTGTCCCCTTTGTAAAAAAAGTGACTGAACATTCTCATCTGACAGCAGCTGTGTGCCTCACAGAGATGATTCATGACATACCAAGTCATAGGGAAAATTAAAGGGTAAAGGGACATCCCAAATCCTACTACTTTTATCTCTCTGTTGATTTGTTGGTTTTGGTTTTTTTTTAATGGATGCCCTGTACTGGTTCTCCATCTGCCTCTATGATTTCTGCTCATCTTTATGTTCTCACAATAAAATAGTGGCACAATCACTGAAAAAGGAAAAATAATCAGAAAGTAAAATACCACTTCAGTTTCACTCACATATAGCACAACCATGACTTACCTGGAAAAATGAAGACTGATGTCAAACTCAAGCAACATTGTCTATGAACAATCCACAGCCAGCTGTTGTGACACTTTTCCACAGCTATTGTAACTGAGGATGATTTCAGATCAAACCATAGAGTACACAGATAAATATCTATCAATTAAATATCTTGCCTAAGAAGATTTTTTTTGGCTGAGAAACAAAGTTTAGAGTGGAAATTACTGACAGGATAGAATATAATGTTTAATTAGAATATCTGACCTTCAAAGCAAGTCTAAACTTCTTCTGCTGTTAAGAATATGCAGCCAATAGCTCTATTAATTAATATTATTCAACTGTAGACATCTTTTTTACTCCACTGCACAAAAAAGGCCTATTTTCTTACACATAGTGAAACTGTGCTATTAAAAGTGAGGCACCATTATTTATCTATAATTCTAACTCTAAATATAGTCCTAGAATTGACTTTTTTTTTTTTAACAGACATAAGAAAATCAATTTGCATAGCCCAAAGTAAGAACGTGCATTTTAATGCCATTTTAAGCTTAGTTCAAGCATTTTACTTTACTAATCAATTGGTTTTGTTAGTACTGTTTATGCGATGCTGCAAGATCATGAATTAAAACTCCAATATTGAAATCAGATATCAAATGAAAAAAAAAAAAGAATATTCACACTCAGGTTCTTGACATGGTGAATTATTTCATTTTATTGTTAATAATGCAGTTACAAATATGATTAGTGGTCTCAGGAGAATATCTGCCTATCTGTGTTTTTACAAATATGAGAATAAGATGTCAGTGAAATGCTGCCCATAGACTATCTCCATAATAACCATTTTCCAACTCCAACCACCTATAAATATGTCTTAAAAATAAATTTTGACTTCTTCCACTTTTACACAGTGTTGATATAAATATTAATGCAATTTTGCTTATCCATTTTCTAAAGTTATATTCCTCAAAATCATCATGGTTGTCCTTAAGATCCAACATGAGACTATATTTATCTATTTCTGAAGCAGAGATGTTTGAATGACCCATGATCTGCTTGACAATTCCTTATTGAACAAAGAGTTTACCTTTATTAAATATGCCATAGTATAATGAAGGCTGGCATTTGGTCCAGTTGTTCAAATTTTGGGATGAAGGTGTTAAAAAAATCCAACCATAACAGTATGTCTCTTTTGGGACATGAACTGCTGACATGTTTTTTGTTTGGCCAATCAGTAAGCTAACTGAGTTGGAAAACCCTTTCTGGTGCCATGAATGTAGTCACAAATATGTCATCTTCTCATACCTTTAAGGAAAACCAGTAGAGCATTCCTGTCTGTCTTCAACAGAGCTAATTAGCAGGCTAATGAGGGTAGCAGATTGCACAACTCCTTTGGGTTTTCAAAGGAGTTGAAGGAGAAGTCAGCATTATTTGAACATTGCTACCTGTTTTCCTTTGAAAATTCCTTAATAAAACACAGAGATACAGACAGACATACACAGCAATCAGGATATAGATAATACCCTATATGATTGAATAAAAGATTTTCTTTAACAGATGCCTTGCTGGCTCATGTTTTAGTTGCTTTTAAAAATTCCTCTTCTTATTTTATTTTTATCCAGGGTTTGCAGTAATATGGGGGATTTGTTGTAGAAGCTTTGGTCATTCTGACACCAATGTACCAGAGTATGTAATGTGGCTGGGTCCAATTTTGTTGTCTTTCCATTTGCAGACATTTTTAATGATCTTACATAGCATTTATCTTAAGCACAAGAGCATGCTGTAGCTGCATGTATTTGACTGGACAGATTATGAGTTTTCAGATTATACACAAGGTCTACATCTTGCTGTAGTGCACACTGGAAAGCATTTTTCAATTAAAAAGAGCCAATAATATCTCTACATTTTAAGGGGAAAATAAGTTACAATTTACTTTTGGAAATTCCAGTAATATGCAACAGATATAAAAAAATTGTAAGATAAGGACATTTCAAACTGGTTTTTATTAATTATGTTGTGTAAAAATGGATATTGCACAACAAAAAGTTTTAGTAGTGTCTTCACAGGGTCTTTATAGCTTCTATATTCCTGAAACACATATCTTAGTGATGAATGAATTTAGAGCAAATAGTAGGACTTGCTTCCTTTGCTTAAAAGTCTGCTGAAAAGACACTGGTTTATTATCTCCCAGATTAATATTGTTCTTTGCAAGTATATTTAAGACTGTGTGAAATGAACTGGAGAAATTATAAAGCACTAAACAAGTTAATTAAAACAAAAAATCCAAACAAACAAACAAACAAACAAAACAAAAAGAACATCAGTCCCAACAGTGCTCATCAGGAAATTTTCAAGGCATCTATCTGGTTTTGTCTGGAGCAAGACTGTACATTGCAGTGCAGCCTCTACTAATTCCATGTCATGTTGAAAATTTTAACCACCAGTATTTCTTGGTCTGACCTTCTTGTAAAAAATACAAAAAATGTGGAAATTTTTAACATGGGATAAAAAATATATGTATATGCATTTTCATTCTAGTCAATAAAATCCTGCCTTTCGGAAGTCAGAACACTTATACTTTAAGAGACATTATATATCAAAGAGAATGTTCTATTAAGCTAAAATTAACAGTATACATCTTAACTGAAATAATTTTGAAAATAATTACTTTCTTCAGTGTATTTCAGAAAAGAAAAGAGACATCAGCTTAGGCATATTGTTGTTTGCTTTTCCAGAACAATAGTTCTGCTCTACTAAAAAAATACATGAGAAGAATCACTCATCAAGTCAGGCCATCCACAACATGTATATTTTTTTCTCCTAGAACTATTCAGTATCTGAAATGCCAGCAATTTGTCTCATTTCATTTGCCAGAAACACCCTTTCTTTGCATTTGAATAGGAATGTAGTAAAGACTGCGTAGGAAAGTTAGTAGTTCCATCTGCTCAGGTGGTGAAGGTATGAGTTTAAGCTTTTCTCTAGACTTGTACTTACATCTTAGTTGTATGAGGGAAGGAATCAAAACTGATGCTAACCACATAAATTCTTATTTTCCCATGGATCTGGTGCCTTACAGCTATCCTGGTCCTTATTTACCTATCCCAGTATATGGCCTGTGTCTTCTTTCACATAGCAAAAAGGAAGGAGTTGGATTTTAGGTCAAGTATGTTTCATCCTCAGGGGTAGATGTTTCACACAGTGCAAAATAACAAAAGGCAATATCGGCTATTTCTTGGTTTCCCAAATGCTCCATACTTCTGGCAGAAGAAAAACATACTTGAACAACCCTGGAACTTTTCTGCTTCCAGTGATACGGAGATATGCCAAGTTTCTTCATTTAAATCTATCCCAATAAGAAGTCAGCTACATTGTGAACTTTCTTCCTCTTTTGGTCCTTCTTTAAAAATTCTCCCTTTTTCTCATCTGCCATGCCCTGTGTTTATAGCAAAGGAGTAAATGTAGAAAAACTCATAACACCTGCTGGAGACAGCAAAGCAAAGATAATTATATATCCCTTGTGGAACACCTTCAACAATTCAACCCATAGTGTCTGAGCATTTTTAATTTCCAATTGCATATGATTCTTCTTTTAGGTGATAATGATTGATGGCAATGTGGTAAGCACGTGAGTTCAGGAAGGAGAAAACCAACCAAGTTGTGATGAGAAAACTGTTTAAACAATATGAAACTGCCAAATTTAAATGTGCCCTTTAAACAAATCCATCCTCTCTACCTCTCTTTTGCAATTGCTGTAAATATGTCACTTCTGTTTTATTTAGTTTCAGACTCTTCTTATCTCTTAATAGAATTTGATGGAAATATCCTACTAGCTCTTCCCCCTTTTTCAATATGTCCAGTGAAACAGGGTTACAAAAAGCAGGGCAACACTGAAAAACTGCTATTTGCATGATCATATCTCTTGCCAATTTTCACTTCTGCTCTCAATTTATCCACACAGCTGACTTTAATAGCAATAACAAAGTTTCTGATATGCACAGTATGTTTTTTAGAAGCTCATTTTAAAGAAGTAGGCTAAAGATTTCCAAAGGCAGCTTTTAATTCCTGGTGTAGTGATGATTTAAGCATCCAAATTAAGACAAGTGAGAGCCTATTTTAGAAGTGCTGAGCATCAGCAAGTCTGAGTTCTAGAGCATTAAAACTCAGCACAGCCAAAGGATCAAGCAGGCACATACAAGCACTCCAAATCAGAGACTGCTTTTGGAAAATTTAGCCTTGTTTCTTAAGGGTGAAATCTTGGCCTTTCAAAGCCAATTACAAATCTCCCAATGACTTCAATAGGCTTGGATTTCACCCTTTATATTTTATAGGAAAAAACAAGCAACATCATACAGAAGTTTCTCTTTTATGATTTTCTTGATGTTTGCTCAATCCTGGCTTCCCTTTAGGTAGGAAAAATCATGGCTTTAATTTAAAATCCATAAAAACAAATAAACAGTAGCTTAATTACAAGGGTGGATGGGATGTTTCACAATGCTTGAACTAATGTAGCAAAACACCAAGTGTTTGAAAAAACATTTTTAAAAATCAGAAAACTTTAAACTGTAGTGTGCCTTCTCCTCCCTATTCCCAACAATGCTAGAGTTGCTAATTTTACAGCACAAATGGGAAACTGATGACAATTCCTAGTAAAGTAGGTTCCATTTATTTCGACTCATGCCAACAGCAGTACTGTAGAATAACATTTTTAACTTCTTTATCTGTAGTAGGTGCTTCAGTATGTACCTCTAAGATGCATTGTGTTTCTGCTCTAACTCTATGATATTGATTTCTTCCCATTGACTTAGTATGATAATCTCATATTCAAAAAGTTCTTATGTTGTATAAACATAAAACATTTCTGTGCCTGTATCAATAATTTATAAAATACTTTTACTGGTTGTCATCCTTTAAGATGAAGTCCTTACACATTATTCAAGATGGACAGTATTACCAAATAAAAACTGAAACACAAAAAGTGTATGTTTTTTAACATATTGACAGTCTCTTGGTTCTTGAATTGCTCTGATCAGGTGAAAATGGATGAGTAAACCTTAGATCCTACAAAGTCCTTTGTACAATCTTAAAGATTCTTCTGCTATGTATCTATGACATATTAAAACATGTTATGATCTGTCAGTTTGAAGACTAAATGACTTATTTATTTGTTCCAGTTCTTCCATGCGCTAGTATGTGTTCACAAAACAAGGATTAGCAATGACAACATAGAAAATACATCTCTTTGTTTTGAATATGTACATGTCCCATCTATGTTGACTTGTTTTCCATAGGAAGACTAGGTACAGAAAGGTTTTTATGTGATGATTCCCTGACCACTCCCTTTCAGGGCTAGGGCAGAACCAAGAACATTGTTGGTCCACATATGGAGGGTCTTTGCATGGAAAAAGGTTTTGAGAAATACTACATCTCTTCTTTGGGGGATAGGATGAGGATAATATTTTCTTTGAAACATATGCTGCTCCTCTTCTGTTTAAAGGTCAAAGATTTGAGGACAGATTACCTTTCCACCTGCAAGAGGTGGTGTCAGCAGTGCTCATATAACATTTATTTAATTTCACTTGGTGCATTAGCACTAGTGGCCAGACAGTCAAGAGGCCTTATTTCCTACTCAAGATTTGTTCCTCGAGCCACACAGCCTATTTAGAGTACAGCTAGCTTTTATGTGAAATAAGCTCAAGGAAAGAAAATTTGTCCTCCCTTATTTCAGTGGTTGGTTGTTTTCAATGGATTGGTGAAGCTGTCTATGGCTGGAGGGTCTCATTTGTGGAAGCACCAGAAGACAGACAACCTTTGATCATCATGCCCAAAGCACCACACTGGATTCCATTTTAGAGCACAAGTGTAATTTTAGAAAGTTTTCCTTCAACAGCCAGCAAAGGTAAAATAACAAGAGAATGGTTCCTTGCTGTGTGCCCAGAGGTCATATTTTCATCTGAGCTCCCCAAAGTCACAAACTTTTCTTTTGTAAATTATACTCATTGCTATTCAATATCTATGCTAAATTTTAGTCATCCTGTTAATTTTTTGCTGTTTTTTTAACCAACCAAAATACTACTGGCTATTTCTATAAATAAAGGAGAGCATTTACCCAGTGTATTTTACCTGGATCTGCTTTTGGCAGTGTAAACTTGTTTCCAGGATTTTAAAAGTCTCTTAATAGAGAGTGTATCCCTACCTACCCACCTATCAGTTCTGTTCCTGTTCTTACAATGTTCCTAGAAAATATGCTTAGAAAATAATGTGCTTCACTAGACCACTTTACCTTTTGCCTGGCAATACTCCTGAGGCATCTGTTCTCAGATCAAGGGAACATTGAAAGGCCTTAAATCTGATCTCTCCGACAGCTGTGCTAATTTAACTAAAGGGGCTACAAGAGAGGATGGAGAGAAATCTATAAAATATTTGGCTGACATTTGAAAAAAGAGATAGGATGTTTTCTTGTTAACCTTTAGAGCAGCCCATTACATAAATTGTGACAATGTTCTCAGATTAAATGAGACTGTATTCTGTCTTAGCTTTAAATTTATCACTTCAGCAAATGAATTCTACTGTAAATTCTGGCAATATATCTTTTAAAGAATGCTGTTTATCTCACTGGGGGAAGCAGAGTGCTGATAAATAAGGAGCACAGCCTTTTGGATGAAACATGGTAAAAACAGATTGAAAGGAAGATTCAATAGCATTGCTTTCCTGCTTCAGTGTAGGAATGTTCCATGTTATATGTCTGATTAAATTACAGGTTTCTCATAGCATTTCTGTAAGTTCTGACATGATAAGCAAAAAAATCTATGAAATGTTGCCTTCTCATAATATTTGATTATGTGAATTCTAATTACATATGAAAAGCATTTGTACAGAATTCAATGATGAATGGTTGTTCAGCAGCAGCTTCAGCTCCTACTTAGGTTTCCATTCAGTCTAAATGAATAATTTTCACCAACTTATGTCTACAAAAGCAGGCTGAGAATGAACATTTTAAATAATTTAATTTTAAGCTCTCCTAAAATTAAAACAACTGTAATGGAATTTTTTGAGTTCCCCAAAGACTAAGTCCTGCAATAGTTTCTAAGTGATTAAAATTTCTCTGTGATCATTCAAAACCTGACTAATACAATAAGCTGAAATTTAGAGAGCTCATGGAAATCTAAAAGGTCCATGTGCATCTTTAGGGAGAGAGTAGAAAAAAACTGGGAAAATTAATTTAGGTTAAAATATGAACATATGATGTAAGAGTATGACATTTCATCAGAGTCCATCAATTTATAAAAACTCCTTGCCCAAAATTAATTTGTCAACCTCTGTAAAAATTTATTTTAAAATATTAATACATTAGCTATTAATTAACCAAAAGTAAAGAATATGAACTTTCATTCCATTAGGATGAATTATGAATTTTTGAAACCTAAAAATCCCGACTTTCAATATTAGTACCTTAACTGGACTGTGGAAGCATCAAGGAGTTTCTAAAAGACAAGGAGTTACACACATCGTAATGTTCAGAACACTTTGAGTATTCAAAGAGTTAATTGTCAGAATTGTAAGCTCTGCAAGTTTCAAACTATAATTGCATTACTCATGAAAGTAACGCCTACTTGCCTAAATAAAGCAAAGATTGTTCCTTATAGGGAAAAAAAATATTTTTGGTAAGGTTTTGTGTTCTGAGGGAACTGAACAGAGCTGACCAGAAAGCAGAAGTATATAATCCTACCATTCCTAGACACTAATTTTGTTGAAGGTTGCAGTGTTTCATTATTTTATCTTTATTTATCTTTATTTAGAAAGTTTGTTGGGCGATGGTGACTAATAGCTGAACATCTGGACGCAGTGACCTTTGAAAGCCTTTAGTCATTACTGTGCCCAATTAAACTCAATATCAACAGAAGTGCTTGCATTTTGACTGGACTAGTATAAATCACTTTGCAAATGCATTGTGCAAACAGGGGGAAGTATTTACCATCCCGGACTCATTCCCCTCTAAATGACTTCATCAGGATGGGTCAGGAGCTAAGGATTTGTTTTTGGTTTTGTTTCCAAAGTACAAACTTTGACAATTAAGAAAATTAATTAACGAAGTTAGCTGGACCAAACAGCTCAAAAACTTCATCAAGGAACACAACTGGAATTTATCTAAGTCAAACATACAAAAATTATCTGAGATTCACATCTTGTACAGAGAGAAAATAACTTTTAAGAAAGCTTTTTAAAGGCCTAAGTGGATAAACAGCCATCTCATAAAAAGGATATTAGCAGTAAACAGTGAGTTTATCTGGAATGGGAAAACGAGCAATCCTTTAGAGAAGTTTTACTTTAAAGGTCAAAAAGTTCAAGAACAAAGTGAAAATTTTGAAAAGCTAAGCTGAGTTTGGCTTTATAAAGGAAAATAAAACAGGTGAGCAGAAGGCTCTTCTAAAAATGTCTAAAATGTGGAAGTTTGGCTCCTGTTCATTGAGGGATCAAGATAAGAGACAACCTAATGTGGCACCAGACCCCAACATTTAACTGAGCAGCTGTTGGAACAAGGACATGGATGGGCCAGGGATCACCTGAGGCACTCCCAGCCTCAGGATTCAGGCACCTCCTTGGAGACCAGAAGCCATGGTCATGTTGGGACTTTGGCCAGGAGGAGGGGGATTAGATCCAGGGGTAAGCAGGATAACTGGGCTGGGCCATGTGGACAGGGCTGTGGTGAGGCCAGGCTGGGACACCAGCTCACAGGGGCTCTGCACAGGGTTGTAGCAGTGCTGGAGAAGTGTCCTCTGGCCTCTCTGGGCAGGCACTGACAGCTCCAGGGCCTGGAATGCAATCCTGCACTGTGGCAGAGGGATTGCCAGGGGCAGAGAGGGGCATTTGTTTCCAAATATTTGTTCCTGAGTATAAAGACAAACAGAATAATCAGAAGCCTGGTTTTCCCACACTCCTTTAAAATTAATGGGGAAAAAAAATCCTCTAAAAAAAGTTCAAACTCTCTAATTCACCTCTGAAAATTCTTGTCTCTCCATTGGCAGGTCTTTGGGCAGTTTCTGTGTTCATGTGTTGTGAAGTGATATGCTGAATTTGGGAGGGCTGGAAAGCATCACGTCAGTCCTTCAAGAACATATACTCAGAATGTAGCAAGAAATAATAAAGATTCTGTCAGGTTGAAGATTTTACTTTATAGCTAGAAGCTGTACAACACAAAATTTGTATTTAAAAGAAGAAAAATGAGATCTTGGGTGGCTGAGGAACAATTGTTTAACCTGTGTAATATGGAACACCTGGAGAAAGCGTAATTGAAGATTTCACAATAAACAGAAAATGACATAATACACAATAAGTTTATCAAAGTTAATCATGGCATGCCAACAGAAAACATTGCATTGATTTTCCAGATAGTGCACATATCCAAGGAGCATTGTGATATCATGTTAGATAGGAAGCTTTTTATTTTACTGCAATTAAATTATGGATTTGGATAACAATAGATTGTGGCGAAGGTAACTGTCAAGCTAGAGACACCATAAATCTTTGGAACTAATGTTGTTCGTATTTCTAATTAGTGGTTACAGAACACCAAGTAGACACATTTCCATAGAGCTTTTTAATAGTCAGAATATGTTGTGTGTAGCTGGGCTGGGTGTCACTTTATACTTTTTAACTACCAAAGGTCATCATTCCTTAATTGTTTGCATTGATGACCTATCTGGAGCATATCACAGCTCCTTCTAGCCCAGATATTTGAATCTCTGGCAGAAGTGAGGCTGCTGTGTGTCTGGAACTTGCTCTGAGATAGTCTCAGGAGCACACTTAACATGAAGCAGGTTAAATACAAACATTGTCAATGTAAGAATGATGGCTTAGAGCACTGAAGTGTTAGGGATAAAACAAAATCCAACAGTACAACATGCCCAGACTTACATGTGGATCTCAGAAAAATATCATATAGTTCAACAGTCATAAATACAGAAGCAGAGAAATATCAGGTAGTTAAATTTGGCTTTATGAACATTGCTTGAAAAAAAACAATCTTTTTTTTTCTGGTGAAGGACAGAGAGCTATTGCTGTTCTCTGGTAGCCCATCTCTATTAGCAACAGGAAGCGGGCAAGATAAAAACTGATTTGAAATCATTGACCCCAACTTAGAAACTCTAAAGGAGCACTTATATTTAGAAGGATTAAAAGACTTTACAATAAATACAGCAGTCTTACAGGTGGTGTCTAAACTGAATTGTAGGTGTGAATGTAATGTGAATAAAAATCAATTCCTGGTAATTCAGATTAGGGAGCAAGGCTGAATGACTGCTCTGATCCTATCCAATTTCCTGGATGTTATTTTCTGCATAGGAGCAAAGCAAAGAAGGGAATATGATTTGTACCTATCATGGAATGGATGTTAATTGAACTGAAGAAGCGTTTCATTATTTGCAAAGCTGAAAGAAACAAAAATATAATTAAGAAAGTCATAATAGGAAAAGACAAGGAAAAATATTGTCTCATAGCAGACAAAAATTACAAACACTTTTGAATTTAACCTCTTCAAAATTATATTGCATTGCAAGGTTAAAAGTCTTCAGATTTATATCTGGTTGAAAAATGAAAGATAAAGGAATGTATTCAAACTTGTGAAGTAGAACTGTAAGCAAAACTAAATAGGCATCTAACTTGACTTTTAAATATTCTTGACAAATACGTACATGAAAATGAATCATAATTAATCCTATCCTCTTGCCTTATCTTTTTTTTATTAAAAAGTACCAAAAGGAAAATGAACAGCAATGATTACTGACCTACCCATATAAGTATACACAGCCATTTTCTCAGATATTGCCTTGCTCAAACTAGAACTGGAAAACCTTATAGCTAACCTTTTGGCTTCAGTCTTCCTATTTTCTCCCTCCTTTAGTTTTTATGGATGTATTCCAAAGACAATTTGGCAGGAAATATCTTATTTCCTTTTTATCCAGTCTATGACTTCTTAAAATTCAGATATCTGCATCACATCTGTGGGAAAAAAAAGCATATGCCAATATTGAATTTTATAATGAAAGAGATGAACTCTTTAAGTGATCTTAAATTGATGAGAAAAATTGCACATCAAATATTGTCACAAGAAAAAAGTGAGAGAAACACATACTAATCAGGGTAGTTGCTGTTTTCAAATCATATTCCTGACAACCTGTTGCTATGTAAATCCAATCTCTGCAGAAGTTATCTCTCTATATATGGTTATATAAGTTACATAAGGAAGGTATAGCATAAATCTGGGATGTTGAGGACACTCAAGACCTAAGTTCTGAGACAAGACATGAACCTCATTGGCTTGGATTCATGGTTTCAGATGTCTGGAAGGTGTCTCAGTGCAGAACTCAAAGCCTCCTGCCTCAGCACTCCCCTTATTAAATTAATATGATCCTAGCCATGTCCAGCCAGGCCCTCCATGAGGCAGAGCTGTGGAATGACATGGCTGTTCCAAGGAAAGGAAGCACTGCTTAAGAGGTTTGCAAATATTGCTACAGACTCAGAAAGCAATTTAGGGTTTGCTACAAAAGCTGCAGGCAGTGAAACAGCATGGACCTCAGCGCACATAGGTACTCTCAGTTGTTGAAGGTGGGATTTTTAACAGCCCTGCAACTGTTCATAATAAAATCAATTGGCAGGTTTTCCCCTAGATAAACTGAGTAGAAACAGGTAAGGGCTGAGTGGCAGCGGTAACACCACTAACCCAAAACATATCTTTTGTGAGTGGTCTTCTGTCTAAGATCAGGATTCTCACAATTCCTGAAAACATCTGTGGTAATTTGCTGACTTCAAGGAACTGTTTTCCTATTTACTGCATGTTTCAGCCATGGCACGCACTCAGATCCTGTGTGTTGAGTATTTGTTTCTTGCCTTGCAGGTTACTCTCAAAACAGAAAGAGCATGTCACAGGAGACTATGCATTATCAGCGCTGATGGGAGCAAATAAAAGCTGCAAGGTGCTATGATGTATTTACCTTTGACTGCAAGATCCTCTGTTTGGATTTAACAAATTAGCTTCTCAGAAGTTTGCTCATCTGAGCAGCAGCTGTTTGCCATATGGATCAAAACTGCATTTGGCAAACGGAATCATTTCCTCATGCCCATCTGATTTTCATGTACAGTCATATATCACAGTGTTTATGGGAGGAGTTTGCTGGTCTGCTGAGGGTGGTTCAGTTGAGAAGTGTTTATTTTGTATCCCAGTTTTCTTTTTTTTTTTTTTCCCTAGAAAGTTCTTCTCCTACATGAGACTTAAACCTAGCAAAATACAAAGTCCTAAAAACAAAACTTACAAAGTAATATGAGGAAAACAAAAAGTAGTGGAAAAGCAGGCAAGAAATATGTTTTAATATTAGTAAAATAAGACAAGTTGTCTGAGTGAAATTCTGTCTCTAAGGAAGTAAGAAACACTGTCTTTTTTATATCTTCTAAATATTGGATTACTATCAACAGATATGATAATTTAATCAAAGAATATGAAGATGATGAGTGTAAGTTATAATAGTGCAGGAACCGTTATCAGTTTCAATACTTTAAAACGTTGACATGGAATTTCCCAGTTAAATAAACTATGGTTTAAGTCTATGCAAAAGGATTATGCAAATACAAATAATAAAACCCTTTGTATGGGTTATAATCCTATGAGCACATAATTTTAGTTATAGACTTCTAGCACTGCTCATGCAAATCTGTCACAGCAGATTTCATGCTTTTAATGAATGAAGAGAGCCTCACAGCACCTTCTGGTTGTTATGGGTTAGAATTGTTGGAACCAGTAGCTAAAATGAATGAGATTAAGAAATTTATTCGTGGACATAATGCATATCCAGATCTACCCATTATGTTCACATGTTCCTATATGGATCCCTACACTAACAACACAATTCACAGAACATCAGAGATAATACATACATAAAAATTAGGTAGTGTGTAATTGTGGATTTATGTATAACTTTGGGATGCTGTCCTCATGAACAGAACACTGGTTCATTGACCTCTTGAGTTCTTGACTCATGACTTACCTAATCAGAACCTTAGCTACACAAGGAATGACTTTTTATCATCATAAGAATTATTCTTATTTTTTAATTTGTACATTTTTTACAAATTACTATTGATTTTTATTAATTCTACTTATTTTCTTAAAAATTCCTATTGATTCTGTATTGCATCACAAACATATGAACATGGAGTTTTCATGTGTTTCCACTGGTTTCAGAATGGTTTTCTAATTCATTTCTGGTGCATTAAAGCAACAAAATTTCTTCCTTTAACTTACTTTATTTTCATGGGATATATTTCCTTAAATAAGATGAACTTATTTATCTTCTTGCAATCAAAATCAGTGGGCAAATTTCAGCTAAAAAGATTTAAGTTGAAGACACTCAGAAAGGTGAGCATTTGACTAAGAGGAAGCAAATACTTCCAGAATACTTTGAGGGCAATCAGAAAGTTGCCCTGAAATTTATTCTATGAAGGCTGATTGATTGTGACACCAAATGCTTTTTCACTTCTAGCAATGCTACAATGAAACCTAAGTGATTACCTCAGTTTTAAATGCCCAAAACCTGAACATATAGCATTAGATGAAACAAATATTACCCAAAATTAATAACTAGTACAAGTGAGAGGCCCAAATAAACATTTCCATTGGAAAAATGTCCTTTAGTAGGGAGCCCTTATGTATTTCACTGCTTGTTTGTCAGTGTGCATGCCATGGTACGTAGCAAAATGGTGTGTGTGCTGTTCCCACAGCACAGCTGCTGCTGTGGGATGTGACAGATACCTGAAGGCAGCTCAGGGACAAGCAGGAGTATTCTCAGGAGGAGATGTGCACCCAGGAAAATGGGCTTCCTTTGGTAAGGCTGGGGGACTAAAAGGCAGAAATATGTAGGAAATGTGGGGTGCAGGAAGGTAAAATACGGTGTGACAGGGAGAAATACATTATTTTCCCATATATGTAAGAGACAATCATAGCTATAATGATTTGCCTCTTTTCTAGTAGTATTTTTTTAGGCTTCCTGGAGTCTAGAATATATCTGAAAGTTTTCTTATGTTTCTTATTTTCACTTCTGGTTCCCTGGTGTATATATAAAAATGTCTTTTAAAATGGATTTGTGGGTAGGCAACCTTCCATTCCAAACACAGATGGTACATCTGCATTTATTATTTAGACATGCTAAGTGGAACACTTTTTTACAGACTATTGTAATTATACTTTTTTTCTCACTGACTTAATCCATTTGGATATGACGCAGTGACTCTTTTATTTAAAACAGAATATTTGCACTCTATTACCTATTTAATAAAATGAATAAGCAAAAAGCTTTGTCCCTTTGCTGTGGTTGCTGTTCCTGCTTGACTGCAGAGATTTTTACCTACTTAGAAGGTTGTGTCATTGTCTTGTTACTGAAGTATATGATCAGTCTTGGCTTAAACAGTGTGATGCACCACTGAAAAATTGGTTTCCTTCCTATTGCAGCCATGTCATATTTGACTGAACACTTGTTTCACCATGAGTGTTATTTCACTGGAATTTTAGCTGGCCAGACAACCTATGATTTTCATTTGGAATGTGAATTTTTCCATTTTGACATTCTCTTCTTTGAATTCCATCACAAAACCTAGCTATTCATTCAGACTTGATTTTACAAGGCAGATATTTATATTTTATCCTTTTTTTTTTTTTTTGTGAGAGTATTACTCAGGATTAAATTCTGTAAGTTTTTTATCAACAGTTTGTAAGTTATTTTGGAGTATCTCCTCTATTTTTATAAAAATACTCCCATATACATAGACCCAAGAAAGTTCTTTTGAGAAAGTGTCTAAAACCTTTTGTAGTCCCATAAATATGACTGGGAGATAACCAAGGATAACCAAATTTATGACCATATTTTGTTACCTCTTTAAAAATGGGTCACCCAGAACAACAGGTAGTTAATGTTATTCAGATGTGATCTTTGTGAGCAGTAGAAAAGCTGATCCCGGCTGTTAAGCTCCATCTTTGAACAGGCTGCTGTTTACAGTGCTGATATTCTATCTGTATCAGGTGGATACACTGAGGTGATAGAACATTTCAAGCTCTTGTAGTCTTCTACATCTTTAAAAAAGTTTATTTGGAAATGTACCATAGAGAAGTATCTTTGGTTCAACTGTAACTGCATTTCAGCAGTTGTTCTGATATCAGCAAATTCAGGAAAGATGGCCGTGGACAGAATGGCAGGCAGCATGCCTCAGTATGCCACCTAAAATGCCTGCTCTCTGGCATTTAACCACTAAATTTTGCCCTCAGAGTCATGATTCTTTGTTAATTTTTCTTCTTGTAAAATTCTCTTCTAGTGTTTGCTTCATGGGGCAAAATTAAATTCATAAGAGTTAGCCCACATAACTGTATTTTGAAATTGACAATACACAGGAAGACTGTGGGGTTTTAATAAAAGTTTTAAAAGAGAGAAAGTGAAAAAGAGAGGAGGAAAGGAAAACAGAATGGTAGGGAGAAAGATAAAGGGACATTGTGATGAAGAAAGAGAAAAGGAAAAAGGAGAGAAAGAAAGAGAGGAAGAAGATGAAGAAAAAGTGAAAGAGAAAAGGAGAATTTAAAAGAAAGAATGGGAAGGGAAGGGAAGGGAAGGGAAGAGACAGAAAGACAGAAAGAAAGGAAAGACAGAAAGAAAGCAAAGACAGAAAGAAAGGAAGAGAGGAGAGGAGAAGGGAAGGGAAGGGAAGGGAAGGGAAGGGAAGAGACAGAAAGACAGAAAGAAAGGAAAGACAGAAAGAAAGCAAAGACAGAAAGAAAGGAAGGAAGAAAGAAAGAAAGAAGGAAAGAAAGAAAGGAAAGGAAAGAAAGGGAGAAAGAGAGAAAGAGAGAGAGAGAGAAAGAGAGAAAGAGAGAGAGAGAGAAAGAGAGAAAGAGAGAGAGAGAGAAAGAGAGAAAGAGAGAGAGAGAGAAAGAGAGAAAGAGAGAGAGAGAGAAAGAGAGAAAGAGAGAGAGAGAGAAAGAGAGAAAGAGAGAGAGAGAGAAAGAGAGAAAGAGAGAGAGAGAGAAAGAGAGAAAGAGAGAGAGAGAGAAAGAGAGAAAGAGAGAGAGAGAGAAAGAGAGAAAGAGAGAGAGAGAGAAAGAGAGAAAGAGAGAGAGAGAGAAAGAGAGAAAGAGAGAGAGAGAGAAAGAGAGAAAGAGAGAGAGAGAGAAAGAGAGAAAGAGAGAGAGAGAGAAAGAGAGAAAGAGAGAGAGAGAGAAAGAGAGAAAGAGAGAGAGAGAGAAAGAGAGAAAGAGAGAGAGAGAGAAAGAGAGAAAGAGAGAGAGAGAGAAAGAGAGAAAGAGAGAGAGAGAGAAAGAGAGAAAGAGAGAGAGAGAGAAAGAGAGAAAGAGAGAGAGAGAGAAAGAGAGAAAGAGAGAGAGAGAGAAAGAGAGAAAGAGAGAGAGAGAGAAAGAGAGAAAGAGAGAGAGAGAGAAAGAGAGAAAGAGAGAGAGAGAGAAAGAGAGAAAGAGAGAGAGAGAGAAAGAGAGAAAGAGAGAGAGAGAGAAAGAGAGAAAGAGAGAGAGAGAGAAAGAGAGAAAGAGAGAGAGAGAGAAAGAGAGAAAGAGAGAGAGAGAGAAAGAGAGAAAGAGAGAGAGAGAGAAAGAGAGAAAGAGAGAGAGAGAGAAAGAGAGAAAGAGAGAGAGAGAGAAAGAGAGAAAGAGAGAGAGAGAGAAAGAGAGAAAGAGAGAGAGAGAGAAAGAGAGAAAGAGAGAGAGAGAGAAAGAGAGAAAGAGAGAGAGAGAGAAAGAGAGAAAGAGAGAGAGAGAGAAAGAGAGAAAGAGAGAGAGAGAGAAAGAGAGAAAGAGAGAGAGAGAGAAAGAGAGAAAGAGAGAGAGAGAGAAAGAGAGAAAGAGAGAGAGAGAGAAAGAGAGAAAGAGAGAGAGAGAGAAAGAGAGAAAGAGAGAGAGAGAGAAAGAGAGAAAGAGAGAGAGAGAGAAAGAGAGAAAGAGAGAGAGAGAGAAAGAGAGAAAGAGAGAGAGAGAGAAAGAGAGAAAGAGAGAGAGAGAGAAAGAGAGAAAGAGAGAGAGAGAGAAAGAGAGAAAGAGAGAGAGAGAGAAAGAGAGAAAGAGAGAGAGAGAGAAAGAGAGAAAGAGAGAAAGAAAGAAAGAAAGAATAAAATTCTATATCCATGGTCAGTATCTACTGTCAATGAGGCATATAAGTGGTTTACCACAGTAATTAGCACTCAAAGTTATTTAAAAAGATGATATACAGCATTCAACATTTTGGTTAACTATGCCTCCTGTCAAAAACTGGAAAATTATTTCCAGATACAGAGACAGGTTTCTATACCCATTCAGTCTTTACAATAGGACTTTATCAAACATTCTTGTCATAAAATACAGATTAAATGTCAATAGTGTGTTGGCTATTTTAATCTTGGGAAACAAATACCAGATTTTTTTTTCCTTGGAGCAGTTATAAGAAAAGTAGTTTAAAAGTTGTTCATCTCAGGCTGAGTGACATATCCCTGTATTTCCTGTGGGTGCTCAAGGCACATTATCAGTGGTTTATCGGAAGTATTTCCATAACTGAAGGACATGTGTATAAAATAATCTCAGGAAAAATACAGAGTTTTGCCATTGCTCTTGAATATATGAATTGAAACCACATTGGTTTATCTCCTGGGAATAAATGAAGAAATATATAGGGATGGCAAAAAATTGTAAATCAAATATGTGGTATGTAAATCTGCATATTTTCTGTATTGATGGCTTTACTTCCTTATTAAAAATTGTTTATTCAAGGGTTTACTTGAATTGTTTATTCAAGGGTTCACTTGAATTGTTTATTCAAGGGTTCACATGAAAAACAAGTTAAGGACAGCAGGGTTATTAGGGTTTGGTTTCGTTTGGCTTCTTTTCTTCTTAAGAAAAAGTAATAATATCGCACCTCTGAATATTAATTTTTCTATAGTATATGAAAAAAGCTATTTCGTACCAGAAGAAAAAAGAAACTCACAAAACTGTATATTTGAAAATCCCTTGCCTATCTGATTTAGCTAATATTTTTGCTTAGCTGTTTACATGGGAAACATTTCTGCACAGAGAGAGAAAAAAGTCATAAATCACTGGGAAGATAATTAATTTCATAGCACTGAAAGCTGGACGACCATCAAATGTTGGCAAGTTGGAAAACATTCTAAAAACTTGTTCTGGTTTTATCCTTTTCCCTAGACAACCTTCATTGATTAATGTCAGATAAAATTTCTTGTCTATTTGAACTTGTCCCTCAATCCAATCTGCAAATTCTTAAATTAAAATCCAGTGTTACTGATTTGGGGAGTTAAGAGATACCGTGAGTATTAATCTGTATATGACTGCTGTAAGAAAGACTTCAAAAAACTTCCATTACTAACACAAAGTCAGAAATAATGTGTTTCAGTTAAGGGCACAGCACAACTGTATTCAGCAGAGAAAAAAACCCCAAACTTTTCCATAGTTTTTTCTATCCCACCGTTGCAAATGTTTGTTTGTTTTTTTGCTTATGTTTATATTTATAAATCTCAGTTTATGAATGAGAAAATCCTTTTTAATAATATGACAAAAAACATTGGAATAGATCATCCTACCAGTCTGCTTAGCAGTAGTGTTCTAAATTCAAAACCTTTTTAGTTGGTAAGTTTAATTTTTCATGTAAAGAATAGGATCAAAACTGCAGTGAAGTTCAGCAAAGCTTCAGACAGCTTTAGAATTGTAGCTTCGGCCCACAGATATCCAAATTCTGCTTCAGTCTTATTTTCGCTGCATAAATTGGTAGTAAAAACCTCAGCAGAAGAATATGCTAAGGCAAGAATATACTCAGTCATTGTTTAATGTGCAGTGAAGCCTAACCATCCATGTTCAAATTTCACCTATAACAAAAAAGCTTGGCCAACATTTTATCTCTCTGAAACGTGGGGATTGGGTACTTTGTAGAAAACACTGTGCATAGTTTGAGGTATAGAATACTAAAAGTAGCCTGAAGAAGTGAATATTTTATTTTATTGGCATAGCAGAGGTGAAGCAATCACACTGTTATCAGCATCATTTCACTACCAGAATTGCAATACCTCTGGTAAGAGCCTAGGGGAGAAAACTGGGCAGATGAAAGGTTTTTCTTCAAGATATAAAGAAATGACACAGCAGAAAAATTTATCAGTTTGTTCTAGTCTTCCTTTGAGAGTTCCTGTCCT
>NW_005054577.1:254478-260904 GCF_000277835.1 Geospiza fortis
TGCATTACAAAGCTCCTATCCCAAACAAGGAGACTGATTCCAATAAAGTACCCAAAGCTTGTTATTTAAAAGAAGTCAAGCTGAGATTTCTCCTTTGATAACATCTTTTCTGATATCTTGGCAAGCTTCCTCTCTCAGGGCTTACAAAACTTAAACCAGGAAAGATCAGTATTTTATGGCCATGAACTGTGAGTTCTTTTTTGTTTGTGTTTTTTTTTTTCTGAGCTGTCATTAATATAGCTTCATGTCTGAGAGACTGCTAGGAAACTGATGAATCTCCATGAAGGTTTCTTTCTAAAACCTTTAACAGCACCCTAGGTAGAAGTTCTCCTCTTTGATATGAAATCCTAGAGAATTTACTCTTGACAGCAAGTTCTGGAAGTCTTCAGTCTCTGGAATTCAAAGAGCTGAGGCTTTTGTCTCTGGATTTTTGAATTGCTCAAGTTATTCCACAGTGTACAATCTACAGTCAAAGACCAATTTAATTTTATTCTTTGGTGCTCTAAATTTATTAAGAACACTTCTTAAAATTTATACCTGTCTCAGATATATTAATAGTATTTTTATAGCAATATCTCATTTTTTTTAAACCACTGTATGTTACCTTTTTTATTGTATCTGATCTCTCAGCATCAGTTTTGGTAGTGTTTTCTCAGCTGATCTGACAAAAACTTTTTTTTACAGAAGTATCATATTGGAAAGTAAAGAGCCTTTTCTTTTGCCACCATTTTACCTCTTCTAGGGATAAAATCTATGCTACAGAGACCCCACTGAAAACTTTTCCTAATTTAAAAGCATATATTTAAGCTGAAGAAACCAATACATGGGCCTGCATCAACATGTCTGTATTGCTTCTGTCAAAATTTTCCTGGAATAATTGTGGTTTGTTTGGACTTTTTTATTGCATGTTACATATATATATATATATATTTAATTTCAATGTAAAAACTATGTCCTGATTTGAAATCAATCCAAATTTTATTATCTTTTTGAAATAAAAGCAATTACTGAAAATAGAAAATGGTCTAGGAAATGCCAAAATTTTTCTCTAGTTTGGGATCTAACATAAAAAGATCTTGGAAAAACTATCCTAGGTTTTATGATTAAGCCAGGTAAATGAAAAAAAAATCAGCCAGGGATGTTCACTGGTTTTACTTAAGCACACTCTTGGTTTTCACTGACTTCAAAAAATACAGGAGGAGGGGTGAATTGTTTGTACACATAAAAGGAGGCTTTAAGATACTGTCCAAATGACCTGTATATACATCTTACCTCAGACACTAAAATCATTAAATTGATTTAAAAGACAGATTATTCTAAAGACAATGTGACTAGGAGATTTTCTCAGTGGTTAAATATTTTAGGTGGATCTTTTCAAGCTTTTCTACAATAAAGAAAAAAAGTACAACACCAAATCTAGATTTCCTTGACTGTGGTTAAGCTTTGTACTTTACCTAAATATGCAAACCAATGAAGCCTTTCTGAACCAAAAATCACATCTTCAGAGAAATAACTTTAACTATGCCATGTAAATTAAGGGCTTCTCGGGCTGTTGCTTCATATCAAACATATTCAGCTTCTGGTTTTTTTTCCAAAGGCCAGTACCACAACTTAATTCTAGCAGACCAAGGTCACAGAGAGGTTCATTTTTTCTTACATTCTTGCACAGAATAAAAAATAAATAAAAAGCTATTGTGAGAGGTTTGTAGTTCAAATTGAGCCTTGAGTAACACAAAGTACGTCAGAATTTATTTACCAGTACTACCAGTGATGTTTATTCTTTGCAGACTTTTTTGGCACTTCAGACATTAATAGCAGAGGAAAAAAACAAATATAAACCAAAAGTTCAGCATTCTTCATCAATATACCTAAACTTTAATTATACACGAGGAACAAATTGTTTTGAGTTGAGTGAGGGATTTTTGGTGTTTCAAAATCCACATAACCACAGTGCAGCACGTCCCACAAAACCTCAAATGAATATTACTAGAAATTTTAACGACAAAAATAATTTTTCATGTACATCTCCATGTAGATAAAACATTTGGATGTGGAAATATCTCATTTTCAATCAGATAAAATTTTAACAGATATTTTGTACTAATAACAATGTGCTGTATATATTATTGCATCTTTTCTTTCCTTTCCTTTCCTTTCCTTTCCTTTTCTCTTTTCTTTTCTTTTCTTTTCTTTTCTTTTCTTTTCTTTTCTTTTCTTTTCTTTTCTTTTCTTTTCTTTTCTTTTCTTTCTTTTTTCTCTTCTCAAATATTAGAAATAGTAATTTCTGATGGGCTGCATTATCATCTGCTGCTCCTGGGTACCATTCCATAAATGACTTAAACGACTTCCACACTAGAACTTAGAAATTGTTCTGTTATCTAGCTGAACTCCTCCTAGTCAGCATACAGCAAATATGAGAAAATATGTATGTCCCACACAGGAAAACCATAAAGGATTTACCCTATTAACTGACTGCAGGGATGAATGCTGGATTACCTGCCTCGGGTTTAGCAGCCAGGCCTGAACACCTGTGACACTGAGTGCAGGAAGAACTGTAAATTATGCATGATTGAATATTATGAACATATGTGAATTAAAATGGGTGGAACCAAGCCCAGCCAAGTCACTCTGGAGCTCAACTTCATTCTCAAATTTCCCTGGTGGCGAATCAGCACCAAGGCTCATGTGAGGTGCCACGCTGTCCTGCTCCACTGCCCAGGGCTCTGCACACCTGGCTGGGGTGGTGAATCTGCCCTCTGGGACTAGCAGGTCAGATCTGCAACATTTGGTATGATGACATGCAAAGTCCTGTGGACTGAATCTAGAATAGCAGACTGTGAAGTTTCTGAGCCTTTGCTTTCAACTACACACTAATTCCCGTGTGTGGATCTTGTTATCCACTTCTTCCTGCTCCTCCTCCCAGTTTTCATGCCTTATTTCCCTTTCTGCACAAAGAATTCATAGGTATTATCTTTGAAAACACCAGAGCTTGGGCTCTGGCTGAGGTGCCCCAGCAAGTACTGACACCTGTCATGTGCTGTAATAACTCTGCTTAAACTCTGCCCTTCCCAGCAGTGTCAAATCTTGTGGTCCATACCACAATCTAATCTCTTCTGCTCCTAATCTCAAGCTCAGGTTATAAAAAAAAGACAATAAAGCTTAGTACTTCTTGAAATGTGAAGCACAATTGTTCAGTTAAACTACTCAGGCAGCCTGAGAGTTTTTAATTGATTAACTCTGTGTTTAACAGTAATTACTGCAAGCACTTACTTATTTTATTTGGCTTATTCTCCAGCAGGACTTTACCATAATGATACATATACCAGATAAACCAAGAAGTAAAAAGCAAATATTTTGAGCAAAAGTGTTGCTTCATATGAATGATGCTGGTCCATTTTGAAAAGTTTTCTTTGAAGATAATGGTGAGTCAATATTATTTTGTATACATGCAAGGATTCATGCCCAAACTGTGAATATCTAGCATTTCTGAACAGCAAGTTACATCTGAAAAACAGATTCAACTGTGGTTATGGTCAGAAAAGAGAATATAAAAATAGCAGTTTCCATGTGTTTGGTCATGTCTGCTTACTTTTCCAACCAAAATAAAGTTTTTTGAAATTTTTCACTCATGTAGGCAGTCCAGAGCAAATACCTCTTTGGTAAAGTGTGCAAGTAACTCTTTTCTTTTAAGATAACTTTTACAGAAATGTTATGCTACTTTCCTAATACAGAGCTACACTGATTTCAAAGCCAGGTTATCAGAGCAAGTTTGCAGAGCTGCCAAAAAAATTAGGAAAAAAATATAATAAAAAAACCCAACAACTCAAAAATCCCCACTCTCAGATAAGCCCCAAAAACAGAAATAGAGAAAGGATTTATAGGTCCAAAAACATGCCCTCAAAGGGTCAGAAAACATAATATTCTTGCATAAAATCTACTATTGAATGTTGTATTATAATTTTACTTACCCTATGTGCAGGCTGAAACTGAACACAGAATTCTTTCTGACAATTTATTTCATGAAAATGAAATTTTTGCAGCTTTCCTTCATATTGAAAATTCATTTCAAGATAAAATTTGATTGAATTGATAAACCATTATGCTTCCACTGCAAAATAGACGGGGCATGAAGACGTAGAAAAAGGCTCATGCTACATTTTGCAGTATATGATGTGGCATCAAAAAGCATTTTCCTTTCACAGATCCAGATGCAAATCTCAGTCTTGACAGCCTACAGATAGAACATCTGATTATAGAATCTGTAGGATCTTTCCCTTTCTAACGTGCCTTCTGTCCCTGGCCCTCTAGTCTGTGTGTCCTGACTTCCTCTGAGGGGAGATACATCATCATGGCCTATGTAAAAGGCAGAGGCATCCTCAAGCAGCTCCCCAAAACTGGACAAATGGAGAAGGACTATGGAGTTCCACCTGCCCAGCACAATATCTGCAGCTAAAGAAGCTCATGATCAGCACTTCAGCTTTCTTAAAGAACTGAGACACATCATGAATAATCAACAATATTATGTATTAATAATAGAATTCCATATAGCAGAATATTTCCTCCATTAAGGAGCACTCCATACCTTAAGAGACACAACAGCAATCTTCCTAAAATTTAGGAGGAATCTGAATACAGGCCAAATATTCCCCTCAGAGAAGTCAGTGGCAAAACACTTGACTTTAATGGTGCATGATTCTGTCCTCTCAACACATGCATGGGCAAAAAGTCAAATACATCTGGTTAGCAGAATGTGGCTATTTTGGGCTCAGAATGGTGATATGATTATTTTTATTGCTTTTTGTTTATACTTATGTCTATCTTTGGCAGGGAGAAAAACAGAAAACAAAAACTAAGAAATCCATGTTTTATCAGTTGCAGCGGACAAGGATTCCATGCAAAGTTGTTGGCCAGTGGAATATATGTTCTCTGTTTCTCAGGTTGTACATCTCCAAGAAATTCCTGAAAATTAACTTTTACTCTTGGGAGAAAAACGAGGACAGCAAAAACAATCAACAAAAACCCCTAGAAATAATGCTCATTCTGAAAGAGAAAGTTTTTTTTTTCACACAAATGTGTTTTTCCTGTAATACCAAATGTTCAAAATATTTTCTTAACAGACTGTCTCCCAACTTTTTGATTTTGTCACCTTACTTTCATTTAGTAAGGTAGTAATTCCCAAATGGAAATTTAAATTTTTGCCACTGGGCAAAAGTAACTGGGTAAGAAATCCCACTCATATCTGTTGGAAATACTTGATTAAAAGTTATTTGTGGATTGGGAAACCATCAATTTTTTAAGAATACCTGTTTCACTCATGAGGGCTAGTCATCAATATGGGCAAAGGAGTCCAGGCTGGGAAGGAGACACATTTTTCTGACTCACATGGCATGGGGCCACATGTGGGTCTCTGGTTTTTCGTGGAAAATGGAGGGAAACAGTTTCTGCTGCTGTCACACACTCCTGCCCTAGATGGTAGGTGGATGCATGGGAGAAAGGAACAGTTTAAATTACAGCAAAACTTTTCCTCAAGTGTTTATTTTTGAACACTTGCGTGTCACGAAGGCCGGTCTCATGACTTTAAACAAAACCCAATGTCATTGCTTCCATGAGGTTAAAATGAAGTGCAAGAGAAAAATTACAATGACTTTGCCTGCAACAGAAGGAAGGTCAGGCATCGCTTTGGACTGAAGATTGTCTCCATGGAGCAATGCCAGCAGCTGATACTTGACCTTTAAATTCCCCAGAGCTGCCACAATTTTGAGGAAGTGGCATTTGTCAGATGGCCAAAGAGGGTGATGGAAAGGCCAGGCTGGTGGCTGGGGGCGGCCATGGGCAGGTCAGAGGAAAGGTGTTTCCTTACAGTGAAGTTATCCATGTGGTGGGAGAATCCCAGTGAAACAGCAATGGATGGAGGTGCTGCCTGGCAATGAGGCCAAGGGGCAGGTGCAGAAAGTGGGACGTTGTGAAGAGACATGTCTGTAGGGAAGGAGAGGTCTGTCCTGGCTGCAGGTGAGATGGCAATGGGGACTGTGAGGGAACCCTGCCGCAGGAGCCACCAGCCCCAGGGGCAAGAGCAGAGGGACCCGGCCCGGCTGCTCCTCCCGAGCTTCTGAGGGATGGAGAGAGAGGCGGGGGGAAGGAGGGAGGGAAGGAGGGAGGGATGAGGCGGGGGAAGCCCTCTCCCTGGGCTGGTTGAGGGGTGGGAGGGAAGGGAGGCAGCTCCTGAGGAGGGGAGGAGAAGAAGAGGCAGAGAGGGGATGTTGTTAAACAGTTTCTTACCGTAAGAGGGAGTTGGGACCCAGATCTTTCCAGTTAATCACACAACAAACTTAGATCATCGCAATAAAAAGCTCGGCTCACTGCCTCCTGGAGTGACCGGCGGTGCACGGGGTCCCTCCGAGGAGCCATCTCCCCTTCTCCTCCCCG
>NW_005054577.1:261470-261681 GCF_000277835.1 Geospiza fortis
GGAAGGCAGGCAGCTCCTGAGGAGGGGAGGAGAGGAAGAGGCAGAGAGGGGATGTTGTTAAACAGTTTCTTACCGTAAGAGGGAGTTGGGACCCAGATCTTTCCAGTTAATCACACAACAAACTTAGATCATCGCAATAAAAAGCTCGGCTCACTGCCTCCTGGAGTGACCGGCGGTGCACGGGGTCCCTCCGAGGAGCCATCTCCCCTTC
>NW_005054577.1:262382-274033 GCF_000277835.1 Geospiza fortis
GGGGGGCGGGGGGCAAGGAACGAACAATAAGTAATCAAGTTCTGGATGCTTTTTAGCTGAATTTCTTTCCTGAAGTGTCCCCCCTGGACTGGTTATCTGAAGAGCCAACTCTGTGCTTTCTATTGACCCTCTGGGAAGTCGTTTAAGGAAAAAAGTTTGTAAAGGTTTCTACAAACCTTTCCTTCCTTCCGGCAACATTGTTAGGGTCAGACCTTTGCACAGACAGAAACAAAGGACAGGCACAATTCAGGGAAAGAATCTGCCAGGAGCAGGCAAAGCAAGGGCAGGGAACTGTGGCAGTGGGTTCTGGGGCAAAATCTGAATGCATCAGGCACAGTATGGCATGCTCATGGCTTCCAAGACTTAACTGCTTTCTAGTTAAAAAATAAATACTTTGAAATGGAATTTCAAAGTGGAATATTTTGTGATCTGAGTGGGCAAGTCAAAAACAGACTGGCAGCATCACGTGCAGTAAAACCTGTTGTTTTCCCTGTGCAAGGAAGAGTGTGGTTCTGTAGGATGCTGAACAATCTCATTACAGCTTCAGTGCTCAGTCTGCTCCCTGAGGATATTGTTTTCACAGGCATTCTTTAGCAGGTGGCACAGAGATACAGACACTATGATACTATACTTTTCTGAACTACTTTTCCATGTACATTGGAATTTCCATTTTTTGGACGCACAGCTTCTCTGAAAAGTGATGACTAGAGCTGGTTAGGAATTTTCTGAGAAAATGTTTTGGGTTTCTTTTACTGGAAAATGCTGATACATCAAAACTTTTCACAAAAATAATTCCTGTTAAAGGGAGACTTTCCTTGGTTTGTTTCCCTCAAATCAAATGACAGAGAAATAGGCAGCAGGAGACATTGCCAATAGCTTGTAATTGCCAATAGTGGTAACCTGCTGTTGAGAAACCCTCACCTGTGACAGAAGTTCATCAACTGATGGGCTAGTTAAGAAAAAAAAAGCAAAATAAACACTGCAGACACACTCATACACACACACACTTTATTCCTTGGATCAAAGGTACTCAACTAGTCTATAGCCAAGCTCATAATAAGCTAGGTCATGCTTTGCTCTCCGGGTAAGTCAGGGTGCTTTTCTTGAGTGAGAGAAAGTCCTTGTTGTCCCTGACTGTAGGCTCTTAGTGCTGGTCTGTGGTTGATCAACTTCAATGAATGTTGGATCTACTTAATATTTTGAGAGGGAGACTGAGAGACACCTCCTGTACTGCTTGCTTCAGTACTGATGAATGGGGTGGTGCCTTAACCAATGGGCTCTCCAGTTTGGGGGTGAATGGTTCACCTGGATGAGGAGAAAAATTAGATTTCCAAAACTTCAGGGTTTTTTAGAGTAGGACTGTTTTCTGACCAGCTCTCATGGTGACAATTTCTTGACAACCCTGCCTTTCTTAATTTTCCTCTCCCATCTTCCTTAATATTAATTAATCCTGTTGTTTGCCTTATTGGCAAGAAAGATGACTCTTCGCACACACCGCCATTTTGCTTGCCTTGTTTTGGAAAATGCATGATCTTCAAAAAGAGTGTCTGTATATTTACACTGTAGGCAAGGGAAAGTTGTGCTACTTCTTTATGAAAATACAAATTTCTGGTCAATTTCTGTAAATGATTGCTTTGTAAACATATATCTTGTCTTTGTTTGGGATGTTGGATCCTTTTTCCTGGGATGTTTTTAAGAAAGGTTAGAATTTGCCTATATATGATTATTTTTGGATATGAAAAACAAGCTAAATGATGAAAACAGAATTAAAACATAAGAAGTCTTTTGTTATTGAACATCCATACTTCTAGTGCTGTTCTGCCAAATCTGATTTCAAATGTACATAATGGTGAATTTAGTTTCTTCTGTGAACGAATATTCTGGGTTTGTAATCCCATGCCCTGAGTTCTGTGCAAAGACAATGTCCTGTGTAACAGAAGTTGCTGACTAACACAGTTGGGTTATATTAAGGGGTAAAGAAAAAGGAGGGTGAAGAAAACAAGAAATTTAAATGTCAGCAAGCTGTCTACGCTATCACTTTCTGAGTTCCTTTTTAATATATAAAAGATAAGAGTGTGATTGATGAAAGATAAATGTGCATGGTTCCTATAGACTGCTTGCCTAGTCATTATCAATATCCTGTAAGTCTCTGTCACTTACACAAAGAAATTAATCTGTAGCTAATAACTTTGTCAAGGAGTTTCTTTCTTGATCAAATATTCTTATTATTCAGTATTCTTGGGAAGAATCTCTTTAATAATGTTCATCTAGTGAAACTAAAAATGACTCTTTAATCAAAGCAACAAGTAGATTGGCATGTTGCAAAAGAGTGAATGTTAAAGATTTATTTAAATTAAAAATACATTTTTCTGTGAGAAGACTGTCAGCCAAGTGTGTTTATTCAAATTTATTTAAAGCAGATTCTGTAGTTTGGATGATCTGAAGAAGTTGCTAATGAAGATGTGGGAGTTGCTCCTAGTTCCTATATATATTATCACTTAAAGAAAAAAAAAATCAAATCCCATTGCCATAATCAATTTTTGAATGTTGTGTATTCCTGTGGTCTGCATAGCTAAGTATATTTTTAAAAATTAATGTGATTTATACTTTCCCATCCCAGCTGTAGATAATCATTATGCTATATACTGTCAACAAAGTGAAATGATACTGTGCCAGTTGGAAGAGTGTATTCCTTCTGTTTAATGGAATCCTTTTGGTACTCAGTGCCAGGGGCTGCTTGTTTTGCTCTCACATGTAATACAGCACTTACCCTGCTTAACAGATTTTCTGTTTCTATTAATGCCATTTTCATAAGCAACATAGCAGGAGAATATAGAGTTGAAGGACGTGAGATTAAAATGTTGCGTAAAACTCTGGAAAATTGACCACTGAAGTCAAGGAAAGGAAAGCCTCTTATTGGAGGAGCTCATCTGTCATTATTGTAATACTTCAGCTGAGGCCAGGGTTGGAAGGGAAATGTGCAGTCTCCCTCAGAGAGCAGAATATCTCCCTTTTGGATCTTTGTGCTGAACATTAGTTTGCCACTTAAGCATTTCAAACTTTTCCAAGGAGGTTTAAAACCAGGATAACTGGGCCTCTTTTTGAGTAAAAGGACGATGTGGAAAAAAAAAAAAAAACATTGCCCTGGATGTTTTGCAATTACTTGTACTGGATGAGTGTTGGAATTTCACTTTCTCCCCATCAGCATGAAGATGGGGTAGAATGGCAGGGACTGGAAGACAGTGCAGAATTGAGAATGGATTGATCATGGAGGTGAGAAAGGATTGTTCTTCATGCTTACTTGGGAAGCAAGGATAGTAGGACAACTGCCACAATGCAAGCAACACTTGAACCTTGCTGTGGGGAAAGTATGGCAGATAAAAAACTGGGAAGAAGGGATGAGGACATCCTCAGTGTTAGCCCATCTTCTCCTGTCAGTTTTTGTGGCAGTGTCCAGAGGGTTTAGAGCTGTTCCCAAATGTGGTTAGTACCTCCATGCAAAGCAGCACTGTGGTAAAGCAGAGCTGGGAACATTCTCCAGATTAGTCAAACGTGTTGGCAAAATCCAGCTGTAGTTTTCAGTGGCTTGTGGGCCTCCACCCATGTTCTGTCTGATGAGCCCAGCCATGCCTGGCAGTCCTCGGTGCTGCTGGCCCAGCTGGGGACTGGCTGCTCCCTGTGTCCCCTCTCAGCTCCAGCTTTTCCTATGACTCGCTGCCTTGGCCAGCAGCACTATTTTCATGTATACAACATGAAGTAAGGCTCTCATGGCTCCTCACAGGGGCTGCTTTGCTGCCCTCAGCCATCTGTCATTCTTTGTTTTGCCCAATCCCTGCCCTGCCTACTTGTGCTTTTCTCCTTACCCCTTGCTGCGTGCCCGGAATTCCGGTTGGCTGGGACACCATCACAAAGGAAGGGTGCAACATGCTGGGTGCCTCAAAGGAGACACCAAGTGCCTGTAAAGATTGTGGAATGCAATGGAAAATGGTGGGGATTTAATACCTGTGCACGATGTGTAAGAGAGCAAAGCTTACAAGGGAAAATCCTCCCAGTCATTTAGCCAGAGGTTAGACACAGTAAGTCAGAGTACAAACTGCTGCACATTTGTTTCTGCCAGTGGGTCCCAGCATCCTGCTGAGCAGATAACCTTTTCTTGGAAGGAAAAGATCTGTCCATTTGCAGCTACCATCCAATTTTAGAACATACTATCAGTTGTTAGCATTACCCTTAGCTCCTTGAGTTTTCATGCTGACCATAGGAGTGGATTCCAAAGGCAGGACTTAGCATAAACATGAAGTTGGGTTCCCAGTTACATGGCAGTCTTTGCAGTTGCTAATAAGGGGGTGTGGGTGTGTGGTGTGAGTGGAAATGTAAAGCCAAAAAGAAATATCTTTTTGCATTTCCTGAATCTGCTCAACAACTAGACTGAGAGCCAATGCAGAAATACGGAAATCATTATCTATTATATATAGATATTGTATGGATAGTTACATATATTTCAAACTACTTTCGAAGAATTGTGTGTTTTTTTCCCCATAAGGCTCTTGTGCCAAGAAAATAAATGTCAGAAGTTAAAATATTCACATCATCCTCCGGGTACTTCTGAGAAACTGTTTAGTTTTGACAAGCTAGAGATGCCTCCTTGGACAGCTGCTTTTATTTTGGTGACTTTCCATCTATACAGCTGACTGCAGATTTTCTGGGTATGGTTGGTAAACTTCTTTTACGCCAAATTATTGTCTTACATAAATAACTGCATTAAACTTAATCTGGCATTTTAAGCCTATCCAATCTACAAAGTTGTTTTCTTGGGCACATCTCAGATTGCTCCAGTTTCTCATTATGTTGGTCTGCCTTTCTTCCTTTTTTTTCCTTTTTCCCCCAAATGAGAAGTCATTTGGAAAAGGTGTTCAGTTTTTGCATTCTAGCCAGGAATCTGGATATTTCTGATACTGAAACAGGCAGAAGGAAAAGTCAAAGTAAATGAAAGTAAGTTAAAAGTGTTCAGCACTAATTCTTTTTGTCAGAGTGATTCTGTTCTGACTTGATTTGAGACAAAATTGCCCTGAATGTATTTATTGAAAAAGTGCTTTTGAATGGCTCACACAGATTACAATACTGTGATGACCCTATTAATGATGTTAGGATCAACATTCATCTTTAGCATCCTTTATTTCTGTGACCACACTGTTAACTTAAGCATGTTGTATCCAAAAGCATTTAGTAACATCTACTTTCACCATCTGATGAAGATTTGGTTTGTTTGTTTTTTCTTTTTTTCTTGATGAAGCCAGTATATTTGCGCTATCATGCTGAGGCACACACCAGAATACAGTTTACCCCTGATGTTTTATATCATTTAAGAAGCATTTTCTTGGAAAAACTTTATTAAAACTGTCCTTTCTATCATATTTTATAGACAAGTTAAACACCTCACTGTATTTGCATACTGGTTTCAACACATATATGAGGAGAACTGTTGCTTTTTTTCAAACCCCACTCACTGATTTTCTCTTGTTACACAAGTTCTGCCAAATTCTGTTTTATGCACATAAACATACTTTGTTTTTAATTTTCTTATTAAATTGTCAATGTTTATACTGAGATAAGCATTCTGCTTTGATATATCTGACACTGTGATAATACATTGTTTTGCAGATTTTTGCTTTGCACTTTTTTTTTCCCATTCAGAAACTTATTAATATAAGTTACCATGCATTTTTTGTCGAGTATGGTGTCCCCTGATAAAATGCTTGATATGTTTACTGTGTTGAACTGTGCTTTCCTACATTTATTTCAGGTGTGTTTAAAGTTGAGGATTTTTTTTTAAATTAAAGATCTTTCATATGATGGTAGATTTCTGATTTCCCCCCACCCTGTGTCCAAGTTTTAAATCACATGATATTCCTCTCTCATAATTTTTTTCCTAGCTCATTGGGAAAATCCAGTTTCCTTTATCTTGCAGTGATTATTATTTGTGAAATTAAGTTAATAACTAATTTTATTTTAGCATTCTGACCTGGTTATCAATTATAACATAAATAAGTCAATCTCTAATTAGTCCATCTGTTAACTGCTCAAGGTCAAGTGGCTTAATTTCATTACAAACATGATGCAAAATATTAAACAGAGATCTAATATGCCAGTTGATACTAAAAACAGTGCCTATGTCTGTTTTAAATTTCTGAAATAATTGTGTCACTCTATATGACCATTTTTCTTCACTAGAATATATTTTGAATCATCAGCTTCTCTGTGCTTCCTGCACAGCATGTGGACTATTTCCCTATTTTAAATATTTCTCCTCATGTCATGTTATTTTGTCTTTCATTCTCCATTTGGAAGGACTGCAGTTGATTCCTGCAGTTCTCTGACAGCATCTGCTAGTCTAAGGAATTCAGGTATCTTAATTATCTTCATTTATTTTCCCATAGATTTAGTTTATTTCTGACATCTGACAAACAAAGAACAGTGGTGCTTTTAGATGAGTGTTTATATTCTTTAAAAACTGGAAGTTATAAAAGTTCCCCACAAAGTCAAAAGTTTAGCTCAACAAAGCAAATAAATTCTAAAATGCTCAAGTTCTGCAAGTCTAAATAAACAGAAAAGGGAAATAAAACTCAATCACAAGGAACCAAGTTTTCATTAAGAACCTCAATTAAAACATAAACATTTAATTTTAATGTATTTATCTTCCCGTTTGGAAAACCTGTTGTTATGTTTGGATGGTTTTGTTCTGTATAACAAAGTGGGATGCAAAATTAAAAAGAAACAAGAGGAATAAGTTTTCTTACGTAATCAGGAGACTTCAAGATGTGTTTCTTTAAGAAAGTACCAACTTTTGCATAGACTAGAGGGAAATTTGGAAACCCTGGAAGCTGACATGCTGAGTGCATCATACCTGGTATTTAATAAAAGATTTCTAGGGCCCGTAACAAGTCCATAGAAGTAGAGATTTTTCCAGGGAAGGCAGCCAGTATGCTCCAGTTGTGCTCTATACGACCATAGCTTTGCAGCCCAAAATGTACATCTTTATTAGAAAAAGCTGGAGTGGTAGAGGAAGGAGAAAGGGATTACCAATGAAGCAGATAAATTCAAGTAATCTCCTTGTAAAATTTTGCCATAGATAACACAAGTAATGATTTGATCTCATTGTAATGAACAAAGATGATCTTTGGGCCCTATGACACCCGGTATCCTATTTTGATTACCACAAAAATGGTATTGTATTTGCTGTAGTAGGTTTTTTACTAGTAAATAGATAATGCAAAACCAAGTACTTTTTGTGATTGGACTAAGACCTGAGGGTGTAAAATGTGAGTTGCTTAGGTGTTTGAACTCTAAAAAACCTGAAACTACTGAATTTCTATACTCTCATGTAGCTCTGTATCAGACCAGTTTTGTTCTGCAAGGTGTAATTTGTAATTTGAGATACAGAACATAATCAGGTAGTTACAGAACTGAGTGATGTGGTGATTTGGGAGCCCAAAGCCCTTTTTTTGGTTTGGGACATGAGACCAGAAGGAAAAAAGAAGCTATACTGCTGTCATTTTTCTCTCAGCCCAATGATTACAGAATACCTGGGGAGAAAGAGAGATCAAAAGACAAACACCTTTGCTGATACAAACCAGTTTCTCTTGTTAATCAAGAAACTGTCTTTCCTTGTTATTGCATACTGTGGCCTCCATTGCTGATTATTGAGATTATTTGACATGGAGTGGAACTGCTCCAAGAAAAGGTATTGCTGGAAATCTTTTCCTCCAGGTGCCCTATAGCAGTCTCAGTCAAGGATTCTTGTCTGAGAAGACTGTACAGAAACCTCATTTGAAAATCTAGGAAGGGAACTGAAAGGTGAGTTCTTGTAGCTCCAAGGTCTTTCCCTGTGAGGTACCTTTTTTTCTTAAATAAATATGTAAAGTCTTTTACGAAAATGGGAACACCAGCAGGGAAACTCTGGAAATCCCATATGAGATTATGGAGCGCTCGTCAAATGCTGCATCCAACAAGAGCAGATGTGTCTGTTCCCATTTCCTTGGGCACTGACTGAGATCTTCTCTGTTCTGTTCAACTTCATGTTAAGAAACAGAAAAAGGCACCATCCTCACCTTTTTAAGATTTTTTTTTAAGTTGACTGAAGAAATATTTTTAGTTAGTGGTTGTTTCTGTTGAAGAAAAAAATGTTGGTTCATATTTGACTGGATTCCTTTGTGTTTGAATCAGCTGCTAATATTTTCAAATTTAAGTGGAATGTCAGACTTCCCTGGTAATGTGATATGAAACTACAGAAAACATCAGAGGACATGGCCCACAAAATGAGAAGAAATCCCGATTAATCAAAGTTTAAAAAATTGAAATGAATGGCAATCACAAATTAGTTGCATTGTATGCATACTACATACCAACCTTTAATGTGGAGCATGCCTACGACACTGTTTGAGTTAACTTTTTATTAATAAAGGCACCTAATTTGACACAAAAAGAATATTGTTTTCATATATTTTGTTGGGAGAATTGTTAAAGTAGTGCTTTGCATTATTCTGATGTTTCTAACAGTCACACCACAGATGCACTTGGCCCTTTGCCTCTTGGATTATAGGCAAGACATAGAATGTTGTTGTTTGAAAGCTAAACTAAATCAGGCTGTTATGAATTGCTAAATGCAAGATCAAACCCATAATCCTCTTTGGACAACTGCTAGGAAAAGAAGGACAAAAAGAAAAAGCAGAACTCTGTACCATATTTTTCAGGCAGAACAGAATTTCTTGATTGTTTAAATCATATTCTTGCATGCTGGCTGGTGAATTTAAGAAGCCGTTATCTTGGGAATTAAGATAATGACACTTATCAGTAGATGGGAAATGTTAGTATCAGGAACTGAAAGAAAACACTTTGATATTTCTCTACAGATTCTTACCACCACTTGACATAAAAGTCTTGGCTGAGACAACATAAAACTAACAAGTATGTCTTGGAAGATAATAGATTGAGAAATACACCACAAAAGCTTTATGGAAGATTTGTTTTTCTGTGGCTGACTCTTAAGGGGTAAATGCAATCCTTTTTGAAGCACTTTGGTTTTATCACAGGTATAGCAAAAAAAAAAAAAACCAAACACGCAGCTTCAATGTAGACACAACCGTTTCCAGTAACAGATTCAGGATCCTTAAGATGAGAACATTACCATAACATTTCTCTAAGCAGTGATTCATTTTGGGTGCATGTGTATTGCACATATGGAAGGCTGGAACTGCTTAAGAGAGCTGATAAGGGTCCCTAACACAACACCAAAATTATTGGCATTGGATTTTTTGATCAAAAGCATCTTCATATAATAATAATAGTTATATTTAAAGATAAATAAATTCTTTTTTTTTCTTAATTTTTTTTGTGATTAGGCTTAAAATTGTGAGTTGTTAGATACTAGGGAGTAGCATAGTTTACTTTCATCAGTTCAAAAGGAAAGAAAGGAGGATGGGGGAAGATTATTTTATAGGTATGTTATAGCAGAGATATTCTGCTTCTTTGTTTTTCTTCTTTTTTAAAAGCTGCAGATTGATGAGATCTAATGTAGATGTCTTTGTGATATTTCTAGATGTTTTAGGGATAACTCACCTCTGAGAGGTGTGATTTAGCTGAATCCAGTGAAAATGTGAACTCAGTGATCAGGATGGAAGTTCTGCAAAGGGAACACTCCTAAGCTCTCTTTGGGTTTCCAGTACATGGAGCTGGCAGTAACTCCTCCAGAGTCTCAGCTATTGCAATTTACAGTTATTCTGAGCTTCTGCAGAGAGCACCAAGCAAAACTTTACTGGCCTAAGTGCATTCTGCACGTGCATGAGGATCTATTCAGAGCACTAGGCTGAGGTTTTACCTATTGGAAACCTCTGGCAAAATTTAATAAATTGAACCTGAGCATTTGTGTTCTATTATTGTTGCAGAGTCTGTAGAGAAAAATGAAAGGACAGCTGTGAATACAGTTACATGGAAAGAAGTTATGGAAAATACTATTATCTACTCTGTAAACTAAGGAGGAATTTATTCACCTAACCTTACGTGGATAAGCCGTCTAATCCAAAAAGATCATCTGGGATCACTGAGTGAAATAGGAGAAATAGATCCACAGGGCAATTTATTCTCTCTATGTTGCTCATCTGACAGAATAGGGACAGTTACTCTCCAGATGTGCTCATCTGTCTTCAGAGACAATGGAATAGACTTCACTGGTAGACTGGTTTTCATGGAATGCAAAGCAAAAATATAAATAAATATTGGGAAAATTCTAGAATATTCTTGCAGATATCAAAGACCTTTCCACTTGCACTTTAGCCAAACATCTTTAGCCAATCTTCCTCCCTCCATTTGATACCTCTTCCTCTGGGCGTTTCAATGGAGACATGGAAACAAGATCATTGTGTTCATTTTTGCAGGAATCTTTGCAACACTGCAGACTGTTTCCATGCTATGGCCTCTGTTTGACCTTATAATCTTTTCTGTGAGCTACAATTCTAGTTCAGTCACACTTAGACTGGACACAACACTCACACTGAGCCTTCACTGGAGCAGTGAGATGATTACTTTGTGTCACTTCCAGAATCCATTTTTTTTCCACAATTTGTGATAAGTGTATTGTTTTAAGAACTGCTTTTTGCATTCAGCTAGTGATGTTCTTTTTCACTTGAGCTTTTCATGGAAATATTTACAAGATCTCAGATAATTATTGGGCATATTTTGCAGATTCTAAAAAAAATTAAGGATGAGAAAAAAAAAAGGATGAGAACTTTTCTTTTTACGGTTTTACAGCATTATACAAGTCTTTATTTGAAACTGGGTTTGCTATACTTCCAAATATTTTGGTTTTAAAAATGGAAGTCATTGTCTAAAATAATCAATTCTTCTGCAGTATATGCTTAATACCCTATTTTTGTGAGATTCTCTATGCTTTAGGTTCTGAAGATGTTATAATTCCTAGGAAATGTTATCCGTATCTAATGCCATTCTTAATCTCAGCATTCTTCTTAAGAATATTTTATTTTGTTGTGGTTTTTTTCTTCTTATTCTTCATTTCTTTTTTTAGAGGGCAAAGGCAAAAAGAGAAATCCTCTTCATGACTTCAAAAAAACAGGAGAGTTGATGCTCATTAAAGTAAACAAAACACTGGAAATAAAAACGAAGTTGTTAAATACTACAGAGCAATGTGCAAAGAGATGCAGCAGGAACAAGGGCCTTTCCTTCACTTGCAAGTAAGTTATGTATGTCTTTTGTTTGTTTTTTTCCCCAAGGAAACAGGTATAACAGCCTTTGATCAAAGGTCTCTCTGTAATTGTCATCAATGGTAGGTTGTACCGAGAACAACCTAAAGATTGTGATTTTTGATTTCAGTGACCTTGCTCTACCTGTCCAGAGAGTGTCAGTCTTTTCTGAGGCTTTATCTGAGTTGTCTGTCTTCTTAGCTTGTCCAATCTGTAATCTTTTCCATAACACAGCTGAAATGTGCTCATGTTAAGATGCTGATGACTTGGGCTGCAATGTAGCATTAGGTGAACATTCTGAGATTTTTATGTCTCTTACAAAATGGTTATTGTCACACATGACAGCTGCAGTGTTTCAGCACCACTTCAGACCATATTTTGCCTTCATTCTTTGCACATTAC